>NC_081160.1:31223692-31523692 GCF_012432095.1 Onychostoma macrolepis
AATGACTTGTACAGCCAATTTGATTATATCTAAATATTTAGCAATTGAATTTAAGTTATTCACTTGAAAATATGCAGAATAATATATTGAGTAAATATATAAATATATTACAATATATTGAACAATATATGTGACCCTGGAGCACAAAACCAGTCATAAGTAGCACGGGGTATATTTGTAGCAATAGCCAACAATACATTGTATGGGTCAAAATTATTGATTTTTCTTTTATGCCCAAAAATCATTAGGGTGTTAAGTAAAGATCAAGTTCCATGACGATATTTTGTAAATTTCCTACCGTAAATATATCAAAACTTCATTTTTGATTAGTAGTATACATTGCTAAGAACTTCATTTGGACAACTTTAAAGGCAATTTTCTCAGTATTTTTTATTTATTTATTTTGCACCCTCAGATTCCAGATTTTCAAATAGTTGTATCTCAAACCATACATTAGTGGAAAGATTATTTATTCAGCTTTCAGATGATGTATTAATCTCAATTTCAATAAATAGACCCTAATGACTGGTTTTGTTGTCCAGGGTCCCATATATGGAATTTCTGCTTTTCATATATTGAACAATGTGACTATATATTGACTAAAATATTGTAATGTCATTTTAAGGCGTGTATAAATATTTCACATTTATATAGGAACATATATGTGCAATATATATAAATTTGGAATTATGAGGATGAAATATATACATTTATTGTGTAACTCTTGTATGTTGTCTACTTGTATATCTCATTCAGTCAGTTAAGTTATAAATGTCAAATATGATTTTCCACCCACAAATGTTGCGTGACTTTAACCATTACACATTTTCCCCTTTTTTCACATTTTCCCATGCGTTAACCCATGAAAGAGAAATTAATTATGAATGAGCTACATGTACGTAAACATTTATTGCAGTTTTTAATCTTCATTGCTCTCTCTCTCTATCTCTCTCTCTATCAAGTCAATATACAGAATAACCATGCATATATTGCAGTATTGAAAAAATTTTGCACTTATATTTTCCAGTATATTCCCATGTACTTTGTTTGGGACATGCTGTACTATAGCGCTGTCTGTGTCTGTCTGTCTCTGTCTCTGTCTGTGTGTGTGTGTGCGCGTGTGTTTGTGTCAGGAGGTCAGCGTTGGTGTTTTGCTGGATGGGTGCCAGTGCTCGGGTTCAGGCAGTGCCTGTGCTCTGTGTGCTGAACTCCAGCAGATACATCCACACACTCAATCACCATTGTGCACTGCATGACCTCTGCCAGCATCTCATTCACACCCCTCTTCACTAGTTCACCTTACCAATAACGACAGGAATCACAGAAAAACTTCTCCATTTCAGCATTAAATCAGAGAAAGAATTATGTGCACTGCAGTAATTTGAATTAAATGTCAAAATGTGACCTTTGTGATAGCATCAAAGTTATGATTCTCACAAAAATCATTTGCATTTTAAAGACAAATTATTTAAATGGCTTCTTAATGCAATAAGAAATGATTTATTAATGCAATAGTAAATATTTATTGCATAAATAAATGAACGCCTAGTACTGTAAAGTTAATATTTTGACAATATGTATTTATATTTTGACACATACAGTGGGTACGGAAAGTATTCAGACCCTCTTAAATGTTTCACTCTTTGTTATATTGCAGCCATTTGCTAAAATAATTTAAGTTCATTTTTTTCCTCATTAATGTACACACAGCACCCCATATTGACAGAAAAACACAGTATTATTGACATTTTTGCAGATTTATTAAAAAAGAAAAACTGAAATATCAGTTTGAAATATCTGAATATAAAAATTACAGCAATATGAGACAATTTAGCCACTGATTTCTTGACAGCTTTGTGACAGCATTCAAGTTAACGTGAGTAAGGCTGGGGATTGAAAAACTCATATTGGTCCAACACTACTCCGAATATATAAAAACATCTGCATTTCACACTAAATTCAAAAGAAAAAAAGTACTTTTTTTTTTTTTTTTAATGCAATAGGATTTTTTATTTTTTTTTATTTGTACATTTATTTTAATTATCAATGATACATATATACAAACATTAAAACAAAATGAGACAATTTGACCACTGATTTTATGACAATTAAGCACATTGTGTCAGAAGTTTTTCATAATTCCATGTTTTTTTTAGTGCTTCTTGTTTGATAAGAAATTATTTCTTTATGCAATAGTTAATATTCATTACATAAAAAGCTTAATACTATGCATTTTTTTAAAATCCCATTTTTTTCAGTGAGGATTCTGATTGATGCCATAATTTATAAATACAATTTAGATCAATTATCTTTCGTGCACTGAAGTAATTTAAATGAATTTAAATCACAAAGTGTTAAAAGGTTTTTGAGGGCATTTTCACACAGGAACTGAATAAAGTTGAGTAAAGTTGTTTATTGGTCACAAATCTGTATATTGAGAGTGTGCAGCATTGGGTTAGACTGTAGTCTGATTAAGTCATTTGTGTGTGAGGTGATAGTGCTGTATCACGGTACATGTCAGTCTCCTGTCCGGCGAGTGCATCAAGGGCACTAGAGTGAGTGAACTCGCTGCTGTTACATGTTGATGGTGTGTGGCTGTGTAATCAGCGGCCGCTCGAGGTCACAGTCCCTTCTGCATGTCGTGTTTCTGTGCTTCCCCTTCGGCTCTCTCTGAAATGACTCCTCAAGGTCTCTTTGGGCTGGACTCTGAAACATAGACTTTGTAGCCATAAACTTGTTATGCTGAATGCCGGATGAGTCAACAGCCGGGTTGAGCGAGTGACTTGTGTAAGTTCATGCATTTGATTGCGTGAGCTTTGCATGATGTACTTCATGGCAAAATTGATCCGCTCTTATTAGTGGACATTGGGACAAATAAACAAGTTTAAGTCGGTTGAAACGCTGTTTTTGAGTTTGTGAAGGATACGTTTTAACAGGACTGTTTCGTTGTCTTTAAAGAATTGAAGAACATGTTTGGCAACAAATTTTTGATGTAATTTGTCTGTTCTAAATAATATTAATTTAAATAACAAATATGTTTTGGTAACTCATTCTAAAAGCTTACTAAAATGAGATATTTCTGATATTTGACAATTGCATACAATTCATGTTATATTATTACAGTTATTCTGTTGTTATTTGATAAAATAAATTTATATAGATACTTATATTGGATTAATTATTCATTATTAATACATTTATTCATATTTATTTTTATTCTATTATTTGTATTATAATTATAATTTGCATTACAAATATGCTTTTAAACACTAAATGAACCTGTATTATGACCCTAAATAGTTCATAATATATGTTGATATTCATTTGTTGTATATTTTTAATATTATTTAACATTATTAATATTTTATCTTTATACTATAATTTATTAAATAAGTATTTATTATTGTTATTATATTAAATTATTGTTTATAAATTAGTTTTATTTTATAATATATTTATAATTTATGTCAGTTAAATTTAAAATCATATGTATCTGACAGTAAAAATGCAGTGGAACAAATATTCTTTATTATTATTATTATTGTAAATTCTTTTATTATTATTATTTATTACTAATAATATTTTATTATTATTATTTTATTTACAATTGCCTACAATTTATATATTTATTTTCTATTATTAAAATTATTATATTTATAATGAAATACAATATATACAAAATATCATTTTTTATCAAATTTGTTATACATATATTATAAATATTTATTATAAATACATGTAGTTATTATAATATAATTATAGACAGAATTATAATACAAATATGTTTGTTATTTTATATAATAATTATAATTTCAAATATTCATCATTTGTATATTATTATTATTATTATTATTATTGTTGTTGTTGTTGTTATTTTTCATATTTAATATTAAATTCTATTTGCTAGAGTCATAGTTTTATCTTGTAATACAATTGCTTTATTAATACATTTAAACTATATGTATTTTTAAGTAATAATGCCATAGAACAAATAAAATAACATCTTTACCTTTCCAAAATCTGTAGGAATCTTTATCCTCAAATCACTTCAGACAGTTGATCTACAAAGGAAAAAAAATATTAATCTTTGTATTTAAAAAGGGGGGAGAAAAAGTAAATAATCAAATGTTCAAAGTTAATATTGATTTTAGCAAACACGTGTAAGTGGTTTAAAAGCATTGCCAGATAAATCTATGTGCTCTATGATCTAAACCCGGTGACATTCACATAGTTTATTATAATGACAGCCATGCCAAAACAAACAAATGAACAAACAAAGTGTTCAAATCATCATTGATCAAGTGTTTTGCTAAATGTTGATGTGTCATTGCATGTCAGCTCAGCCAGAGGTCCCCAGCTCAAATTTCTGATTTTGCTAATATTTTTTCTGAAGAAAGATAAACATGTATAGCGGTGATAGCCAAAATATGAAATGTCATGGATGAATATTTCCTGAGTAATCCACTGTTTTGTAGAGGGGGGTCAAAATGGCAATTTTCACCTGAGATTTAGATCCAAATTACAGGGGGGTAAAAATGACTTCAGGAAGATGGCAGCATCATAATGTTACTTTTACAGAGAGATTAGTAGGTCTGTTAGTAAAATCTGCGGACTTTATCAATTTTTGTTGCATTATGTGCCAATGGTGACCATTCAAAAATGGGGAAAGAGCACTTTTCAAGTTTTTTCTCCAAAGTTTGCATGCTTGCAACTCAAAAAGTATTAAATATATATTAATTCACTTTAAGATATTGGGTCTTAACAAACTCCCCATTTGGCATCTTTATTTTTAAGGCCCTAGATGGTTCGGTTGCAGATATAATTAAATTTCAGTATGGCTCCAGGAGTAAATTGTTCACATTATCTGAAAATGAAAATGTAGATAAATATCAAATATAAATCAGATATATATCTGATTATAGAGCTTCATTGACATCCCAGTATCTCTGGGACTGAACAGTGTAAGGCCTTGAAAATGAAGATTCCAAAAGAAAAGTTTATTACGAACTAAATATATTTAATACTTCTTGAGTTAAAGGGGTCATATGATGCGATTTCTTGTTTTCCTTTTCTTTAGTGTGTTATGTAGCTGTTTGTGCATGTATACGATCTGCAGAGTTACAAAGCTCAAAGTCTCCCACAAAAGGATTAATTCTGTCTAAAAGAGAAGGCTGATCCAGACTGGGCTAAAACGCCTCATGAAAACACGCCCCACATGTCTACGTCACGATGTGGAAATATTTGCGTAATGCCACCCAAGGCATGTTTCAGTAACCGCAGTAGTGTTGATGCAGCCGCGTCAGGGATGTCAGGGAGTGAACAGCCTGTCAGAAATCATAGCACATCAGCTGTCTTAACCATGGCTTGTGTACTGCAAATACATACGAGTATCATCACTGTGTCTGTCACGTGACTCTGTTGCCCTTTCGGGCTTGAACTGATGGTAAAACTAACGACATTATTAACTGTCTTGATATTTACTTTGAAATCTGAAGCTCTCAATTATGGTAAGGTGCGTTACATTTCTGACGCGTGCTTGTGGTGTTCGGCCAATCACAAAGCACTGTGTCAGCTGGCCAATCAGAGCAGACTGTGCTTGTCGGAAGGAGGGGCTTTGTTGAAAACGACGCGTTTGAGAGAGGCGGGGCATAGAGGACCAACAATAATGTACAGTATTTGAAAAATAATGTGTCTTTTGAACATTAAAGCATGTCAACATATTCTGCAAACTTTGAAGAAAAGAATACTTATGGCACTCAGACAGGTATGTTCAATGCAGTTGTTTGAACAGAAGGGAACAAGATACAAATAATGTTCTACTTTCAACATTATTTGTTCTTCAGACATTCCTCTTTAAAAGAAAAGAAGTATCATATTTTTGCAAAATGACCCACATTTGGTTTTTGACCACTGAAAATGTGTACAATTTAACAATTTATTCCTGGAGCCATATTGAAATTCTGTTATCTCTGGAACCGAACCATATAGAGCCTTAAAAATGAAGAAGCCAAAAGGAAAGTTTGTTAAGACCCAATATCTAAAAGGGCATTAAGATATATTTTATACTTCTTGAGTTACAGGCATGCAACCTTTGGAGAAAAAACTTGAAAAGTGTTCTTTCTCCATTTTTGAATGGTCACCATTGGCGCATAATGCAACAAAGATTGCTAAAGTCAACAGGTTAAAGTCAACAGACCTACTAATCTTGGTGAAAATAACATTATGATGCTGCCATCTTTCTGAAGTAATTTTTAACCCCCTGTAATTGGGCTCTCAATCTCAGGTGAAAATGGTCATTTTGACCCACCATTCATCCTGTTTTTAGTTTTTGGCTCAGATTTTCATGTCTGTCCTATGCGGTTTCCCTTTGCTTTTATTATATGGAGTGAGATATTACACAAACCAGATATTACACATCAAATATAGTTTTATTCATAATAGGATGATAGACAGTGTTGGGAAGGTTACTTTGTAATGTAATAGATTACAGATTACAAGTTACCCTATTTAAAATGTAATAAATATAGTGTAACTATTCCAATTACTTTATTAATGTAACTAATTACATTTGATTTCTTCTCTAAATTTCTAACAAATGTTTTCAACTAAATCATTTTCAAACATTTAAAGCAGAAAGGGTTAAACTTTGTACTCAACACTGATTACTGTAAGACTTTCAAAATCCCTCATCACTTGAATTAAGATGATAAGAATTTAATTTCAAAGCACAGCCACCACAAAATCAGACTTTAGCACCTCTTTTTATTTTGAGATTGTTCTGACGTTAAATCCAGATTTAAAATCATAACAAGAAATAGTTTAATAGCTATGATACTGTTTTTGAAATCAAACCTTTCAATGACAGGAAACACTGGCATCTAACAATGTCTTAGAAAAAACAGATAATCTTAAAAAAACATAGCATACACATGAACCTAAATAGGAAATAAAACAGTTATTGAATAAGCATGTGTCCTATTCTGTGTTCCATACTCCTGGGGTCAGTTGTTCAAAACGATTAATCAGGATCAGAATGATCTGGATTTGAAAATCCCATGTTTTACTATCCAGGTTCAGGTAACCCATCTTAATTTTGTGTCGGTTTTTCAAAGCAACGGAGCCCCTAAAGGGACATTGTGATGGGAAAAAATGCCAAAGTTTTGCATTCTAGTTTTGCACTGCGTTTACACAAATAACTAATTCTGACTGGTCCATTTCTGATGATTGTGCCAATGAAGTTTACAAAAAAAAAAAAAACCTTTAAAATTAATATAATATTTTTGTTTGATATTGACAGCTGTTTGGGGACGTTACAAATATTGTATTTTTTGGACCAGTTTTAAAGTTTTATTACATTTTTGTTCCTGAAATCCATCTTTCTGCTGGGATCAGAATAATCCAGTTTTTTTTTTTTTTTTGGATCAAAAGTATCCCAATCTTACTAAAACATTTTGAAAAACACAAATTGAGGATTTAATCCAGATCAAAATCAAGACTGGATTTTGTGATCTAATCCGAATTCAGAATCCTTTTTTTCTTTCATTTTGAACAACCCATTTTCAAGATTTGATCCAATCCGATGGCCAAAATCCGATCAAACAACTGGCCCCTGGATCGCTGGTGTCTCATATGCAGTGTTGTGTATTACTTTTTGCAGTAACTAGTAGTGTAACTAATTACTAATAAGATTTCAGTAATAATATTACAGTTACTTTCCATAAAACAGCTTAGTTACTTAGTTACTTTTCATGCCTCAACCCCGCTGATTTAAAATCTAACAATCAAATAATGTCCCCAGTGCAGCAGGCAAGCTTGGAATATGGAGAAGCTTACATTCAGCAGATAGAAATATTGCATTATATTGATTTTGTCAAGAAAAAAGATCTGTTGTAAGTCTTTACTCTGGCATTACATCCCTCTGATCAGCATGTGGTACATTATATTACAATTAAAAATATTTTTGGAAAATTAAACAGTTTCTTACAAACTCATGTGATTTGATAAAATCAACATGTTAACAACACTTCTACTTGAATGCCACTATCAATCACTATTGAGTGTTTGTAATAACTTCTGACTGCGATCCAATATGGATTTTGGTCAAATGATGAGGAAGAAATATGTTGATAGTAACATTCAAGAAGAATTTTATCTGGAAGATACACAGTTACAACTTCTGTGGGGTGTGAAGAAAAAGTAATGTAACTAGTAGTGTAACTGATTACTGTTGCCAGAAAGTAATAAGTAAGGTAACAATATTACTTTTGAAAGTAGTAACTAGTAACGAGTTATACATTAGATTTTTTGAGTAACTAGCCCAACACTGCTCATATGTGGCAGTCAATGCAATTTGGGATAGGAATCCATTAAATCTGTGTATATGTGTGAAAATCAGATGTAACCCCCTTTGTAATCGTTAACATTTTCATAAGTAACTGTAATTTAAGTACACATTTTTTTCTCTGTAACAGATTTACAGAGAAACTACATTTATTTTGCAATTAAATGATGTGATTCTGTTACATGTAACTAGTTACTCCCCAACACTGATGACAGAATAGAGCAGAATAGCCTCTTCGCTACACCTTCACCTGAAAAACAAAGTTGTGAGGCGAGTCATTGACATTTGCCTTCAGATCAAACTCACTTAAGGGGCCGCAGGGGCCGCTGAGCTCTGAGTTACTCATCCAAACATTCCTTTACGAGCATTAGCTATGATCTGTCAACACGAGCTGATCAAACAAGTGTTGAGCACACAAGCTCTGAACTGATCTGGGGCAGCTCGTGTTTAGCGGTGTGTCTCTGTTCTACTATGTGGCCCGGACTCAAGGTGCAAAGTTACAATGACAACAACATGATGTGCGGACTGATGGTGAAAGTGTCATCAAGGGCCATTAAAAATATGCTCTTATACAAATACACTAGGTAAACGAGTTGTCATTTAAGATATGCTGATGTAATTGAGGTGAAGTTCCAGCAGATGGCAGCAAAGCTTGTACTATTAAAGCAGTTAATCGTGTCTCTTCTACAGTAATTTTTCAGTTCACCCACTGTATAATACAATATAATATATTATTTTTGCTGCATATAATTTCTTAATAATTGTATAGTATGTTTCCACTGGACTGAACTTATTACTCAGTGTCTCTGTATATTGAAGTGTTGATAAGACTAGACTGTCAAATATGAATTATGTGTTTATTGCTATGACTTATTTTCTTAAGTGTATTTTATCTGTTTAACTGTAAATCCACCATTTTCTCCCACATCACTATTAACCTATCTAAAAATTTAATATTTTTAAATATGAACTAATATTATAATGAATTCTCTCTCTCTCTCTCTCTCTCTCTCTCTCTCTGTGTGTGTGTGTGTATATATATATATATATATATATACAACCAATTCAGAAATGTTGGGACGTTTTTACATTTGAATAAAATTAAAACTAAAAGACTTTCAAATCACATGAGCCAATATTGTATTCACAATAGAACATAGAGAACATAACACATGTTTAAAAGGAGAAATTTTACACTTTTATCCACTAAATGAGCTCATTTCAAATTTGATGCCTGCTACAGGTCTCAGAAAAGATGGAACAGGGGCAACAAAGGGCTGAAAAAGCAAAAACAGACGGCACTGCATCACTCATCGGCATGATTCTGTCATTGACATTACTAAATGGGCCCAGGAATACTTCCAGAAACCACTGTCGGTAAACACAATCCGCCATGACATCTGCAGATGCCAACAGGCATCAAATTTAAAATGAGCTCATTTTGTGCATCAAATTGTAAAATTTCTCAGTTTAAACTTTTGTTATTTTATCTATGCAATCTATGCTATTGTGAATAAAATATTGGTTCATGTGATTTGAAATTCTTTTAGTTTTCATTTTATTCAAATTTAAAAAACGTCCCAACATTTCCGGAATTTGGGTTGTGTGTGTATATATATATATATATATATATATACGGCTGCCCTCGACTAAGGATTTTTCTGGTCGACTAGTAGTCGTTCATTTTAAGCATTAGTTGACTAACCACACGTTTATTAATAAACTATTTAAATCATTATAATGAGCCTTTAATGGCCTACATTGCCTAATAAGCACTCAAGCACAAGCATAAAGCTTGCCACATCGCACCGCAGAAGCTATGATTATGAATGTGTCAAGGAAAAACAGTAAGGAGGCTGGATTAATATTTTTATAATTCACTGATAAACAAGTGCTTTGTATCGGTTTAAGAGATGAATTCAGTGACACTGACTCGTCATCTCCGCAGTAGTGATGCGCCTGTATATGTTTCATACTGATTAAATAATCTGAGAATATTTGTTTTCCATTTGAATTGGTTCATTTGAATGTAGACATTTCACTCTCTATAGATATATTTCTAATGTCTGTAAGGCAAAGATATACACAGAGTTTCGCGCTCAAGTTCACAGAACGAGACTGCAGAAAGCGCATCCTGTTTGCTTTCATTATTTTACAAAAGCACAATGTTTTGTTGTTATTGTGAGTGCACAGAAATAAACGTAGAGTCTTTACAGATTTTAAAGATGTATTACTCTTATCTGTATGACCAAAAATTACAGCGTATTTTAGGAGTAAGTGTGCGCCTCCATCTGTCCTGCAGTGAATGCTACTGTTCAGCTTCTGCACAGACACTTGAATAGCTGATATTTCTCTAACATTAGGTCAACATTAGATTGAGCAGCCATGTAAAGTTGCTAATACTTACATATGTCAGATGATAAGCCATATTTGTGGTGGATGAATGATTGGCGAGCATTTGGATGTCCAGCCGGACATCCAAATAAATAAAATAATATTTAAATAAATTAAATAATGTATAATTAAATATAAAATTGACATAAATATTTAATTTTATTTGCCTTATAATTTAAAATTGGTGTTTAAATGTGCTTAATTGTTATAGAAATGGAATTTAAGGATTTGTCAGTATTCAAAAAGGCTTTGTTTTATTTATGCAAAATAGCATTTTATTTTCCTTTTGATTTTAGAGTGAAATTTGAGCTGGATATTTCTTTGTGAGATTTATGCCAGACTAAACAATAATTTTGCATAACTGTTTATTCCAATTAACACAAGGTAAAAGCTGCTTTATGAAGGAGACATGAGAATGAAATTAATTTATCTTTATTCTATTATAATAAGCCCAGAAATAATCAATAAAACCTTATATACAAATCATAGCGAACAAAAGCAGTTGTGAAGAGCACATGCAGGTCAGAGTGGCACATACAGTACAGTATACAGTATATCAACTTCAGCAAAGTAACAAATATACACCAGTAACAAACCACATGATGTTCAGGCAAACGTCAGAGACACAGGAGGAAAAGAAGTCAGAAACTCACAGGACACTGACATTCATAAGTTAATCGTGTCATTTCTTTTAGTACCAGTAGCAGTATGATTTGCTACAATACTTTGGCTAATTTCTTGGTTAGTTCACTTTTAAATCACTTCAGGAGTTTCCATTAAAATAAGTGGATTTGCAGTACTTTGTGCTCAAAAAGTGAGGGGTTAGTTTTTCTGCAGTTTTAGTACAATATCTTAATTTTAATGCACTTTAATTCAAGTTAACATTTATTGAATTATTCTTTTTACATATGGTGCAATATTCAATCAATTTGGTATGATATTGCAAGAAAAATATCAGTTCTGATTACATACAATTATATCAAATCTTGTATTTTTTATCTTCACTTATGAATTTGGTGTTTTTTTTTCATTGAAATGCATATGATTTAATGCTGTAAGAAATGTAAAAAAAAAAAAAAATGCTAAAATCTTCTATTTTTACACGCCTTTCATCCTTAAAATGGGTTGTTTCAGAACGGTTATGTTTAGAAAACAATACTAACAAACATTACAGCATACTGCACACTTTACACTGTATACTGCTTAATATATAAAAAAAACTAGTACACATTATGCATTGTGATAAACATTTCAAACAGTAGTTTGCTGCATTACTGTCACATGACTTCTAGTTTCATCTCAGAAATAAAAATAGTTATTTTGAATCCAGTTTCTGTGGGAATTGTTTGCATTTTTTTGGCAGTCCAAAGAGATGAGGTGTAAAAAAATCAAGTCAAGTGCATTGCATTCTGGGATACCCATGCGTTGTGCTCCATTGTCATCAGGCTTTCTGCACAAACAGAAAATACACACACTGTGCACAGTATATATACTGCATACTGCAGAAATAGTATGAGTAGTGTGATAGTATGTTATTCCGAACATGGGCTTTCTGAATCAGTCGCTGATGGGTCTTTGTTTTCAGTGCAGTGCTGTTGTGAAGAAAAGCGAGTGAATGAAAGAGCTGAGCCTCTCAGGTGGAGTGCGAGAAAGAGAAAAAAAGCGTTTTTCTTGGATTGATTTGAAGCAAACGTTTCCAGTAAGATTGCTGCTCCCTGCTGATTGGTCCTGCAGTTCTTGGCTGGGTCATGTGATTCCTGTGGACTGCACACACACGTCTGAGGCGCGGCGGGAGACGGGAGACGGCAGACGGACACATGCTGCCCTCTAGAGGTAATCCAGCTCAAGTGCATGACTCAATGCCTCCAGATCCGCACGGCACGTCACTCTCCAGAACGGCATGTTCTTCTGCAGGACATCACAACATCACAACATCACAACTACATTAACATTTATTTGCCATGGCTGATGAAAATGATAATTGTCAGTCATGATATTACAAAAAAAAGTTACCATTTAATGTCATATTAAATATGTAGAGGTTTAACCCCTTTTAAAATAACTTTTTTAAACTGCCTGAAAAGTATCTTGAGAATAAAGATTTGGATATATTTTGATATGATAAGGATACTTTTACATCATGTTTGGTTAAATGCATTTTTATATAAAAAAAAACAATTGTGATTTCAATTGTAATATAAATGATAATTATAAAAAAAGATTACGTTTAAAATAAAAATAATTATAACAAATACTATTTAAGATAAATATGTAATTTTTAATATTTAAAAATATTTATTTATAAAAACTGAATATTAAAACACATTCAATTCAAATATAAAATCTATTTACATATTTTAATGATATAAATATAATAAAACCATTACATTACAAAATAAAACCATAATATAATGTAAATACACAATTAAAAATATATATTGTAAAATATATTTAAAATATTTATTATTTTAAAAACAATAACGCTGAATAATATTAAAATCTACTGAATTATAATATAACATTATATAATTTTTAATAATATAAATGCTAACTAATAAAAATAACTATAAAATAAAACTAGGATTATAACAAATATAATTCAATATAAATATATCACATTTTTATAATCATATTACAAAAATAGTAATAACTGTATAATACTTAATGTATATTAAATTACAATATAAAATATATAATAAATTAAAATAACATTACTTATTTATAATATATATCATATTTATTTATATATTTTATCTTTATTCATTTTAAAATGTGTAATGATAGTTAATGTTTTTTGTTTTTGTCCCCAAAAACGTTCACCTTTGCTAATAAAACGATGCCATGGCACAATAATACCATGTTTCTCTAGAAAATACCAGTAATAATAAATTTTTTTAATCCCATAATGCATGATTACAGTACTCATTCAGTATGTGTTTTGGCATTATTCCTTCACACCTTCTTGGCGACCGTCTCCTCCTCGACTCCATCCCCACGACCACATACACGGCTCTCCGGCCGAACCTCTGGGTCACGCGCTCAAAGCAGCTTTCTTTACCTAGAACAGGCACATGATGTTAACAATTCTGTTTCTAGATCAGGAAAACTGTCTGAAATGCAGCATTTGAAGTGGCAGCAAACCTGTTTTGGTGGCGCTGTAGATGTTCTCGATGGGAAAAGCTCCTCCAAGACCGTAGAGAAGCACTTTGGAGAGCGCTGGAATCAGCTGCGTGGTGGTGACCATCACGTTCACACAGTTCAGTCTGTCAGAAGGACAAAAATCATTCTTAAAGGAATACTGCAGTCTTACAGTCATGGCCAAAAGTACTGGCACCCTTGGTAAATATGATCAAAGAAGGCTGTGAAAATTAATCTGCATTGTTAATCCTTTTAATCTTATTTAAAAAAAAAAAATCTAACCTTTCATTGGAGAATAATAATTTTAAATGGGGGGAAATATCATTATGAAATAAATGTTTTTCTCTAATACGCATTGGCCACAATTAACGGCGCCAGTTTATTCAATACTTTTTGAAACCTCCATTTGCCAGTTTAACAGCTCTAAATGTTCTCCTATAATGCCTGATGAGGTTAGAGACACCTGACAAGAGATCAGAGACCATTCCTTCATCCAGAATCACTCCAGACCCTTTAGATTCACAGCTTCTTCTCTTCAGTTCACTCATTTTCTACAGGGTTCAGGTCAGAGGACTGGAATGGCCAGCAGAAGCTTGGTTTTGTGCTCAGTGACCCATTTTTGTGTTGTTTTTGAGGTTTGTGTTTGGATTATTGTACGGTTGGAAGATCCAAACATGGCCCATTATAAGATTTCTAACAGAGTCAGTCACTTATTGATTTTTTATCTGTTGGTATTTGATAGAATCCATGATGCCATGTGTCTAAACAAGATGTCCAGGACCTCCAGCAGAAATATAGGCCCACAACATCAAAAATACAGCAGTATATTTCATTGTACACATGGGGTACTTTTTATCCCGGTGTTCACCAAACCCATCTTGAGTGTTTGCTGCTAAAAAGCTCATTTTTTAGTTTCATCTGACTATAGAAGCCAGTCCCATTTGAAGTTCCAGTCGTGTCTGATAACTGAATATGCTGGAGTTTGTTTTTGGATGAGCGAGGAGAATTTTTCTTGAAACACTCCCAAACAACATGTGGTGATATAGGTGCTGTTTGACAATTTTTTTTTTTTTTAGACTCAACTTTTTTCTGCAATTCTCCAGCTGTGGTCCTTGGAGAGTCTTTAGCCACTCAAACTCTCCTTCTCACCGTGCATTAGGACGATATAGACACATGTCCTCTTCCAGGCAGTTTCATAACATTTTATGTTGATTGGAAATTCTTAATTATTGCCCTGATGGTGGTAAAGGGAATTTTCACTGCTCCAGCTCTTTTCTTAAAGCCACTTCACTAATTTGTGAAGCTCAATTATCTTTTGTTGCACATCAGAACTATATTCTTTGGTTTAACTCATTGTGATGCATGATTAAGGGAATTTGGCCTTTGTTTTCTGTCCTATTTATGTTTCTGTGAAACAGAAAGCCATGGCTGGATAATTTCATGTTCATAATCACGCTGGTATGCTCAAAATTGTGAATATGAATGGGAATATACTTCAGAGATATTTTACTCATAAGAATTTCTAGGGGTACCAATAATTGTGTCCAACGTGAATTTGAGAAAAACATTAATTTCATAATGAGATTTTCCCCCATTTTCAATTGTTTTAGCTCAATGAAAGATTAGATTTTTGTGATTTTTTAAAAATAGAAGATCAAAAGGATTAATAATGCTGGTTTATTTTCAGAGCCTTCTTTGATCACTTTTAGCCGTGACTGTAAATAAAAATCTGGTTTGGATTTAGTTTAGCAGAGTTTCTCTGTAAAAAACATACAGATTTAGAGCTTTGATGGAGGGGAAGATTTTAGTGAAAAAAGGCTTCATTTGCATTTATTTCTTGTGGAAGCTTATTTTAGACATGGAATTAAAAAAAAATGACTTTTCAGAACTGTGAGATATAAAGTCATAACTATAAAAAAAAAAAAAAACTCATAATTGCAAAATATTAACTTGTAATTACAAAATATAAACTCAGAATTGCAAAATATATAATTGTGAAATACAATCTCAATTGTGAAACATAACTCATAATTACAAGACATAACTTAATTGCGAGATATATCATATAATCTCATATTTGTGAAATAACTCAATTGCAAAACATGAACATAACTGCAAGATATAATCTCATAATTGCGAAATATAAATGTATAATTGCAAAGTCCAAATTGTGAGATGTAATTGCAATTGCAAAGAATAAAATAAAAATGAGAATTGCAAAAAAGTTGCAATTATCTTTTTTTTTTTTTATTCCATTGTGGGGAAAAAAAAGAATTATGAGATTTTTTTTTTTTTTTTTTTTTAAGGCAGAATTGTGATAAAAAAAAAAAAAATCATAAAAAGTTTGATTATTCTGTGATAAAAATAAACTTCCATAGTTTATATCCTATGACTTCAGAGAATTTGAAATACAGTGCACTATTCATATGGACATTTAAGATGGTTTTTGGTGCTTTTTGGATCTTGACAGGTTCTGGTCACTATATAGATTTCATTGAAAAGCAGCTCAGAGGTTCTGCTAAACCTCACTTTCCTGTTAAATAAGTAAAATAAGTCATGAGACAGAAATATGTTGGCAAATCAAGTGCTATTAATCATCATCTGTCAGTGTCATCAATCTTTGATGCTGACAGTGTGCTTTGCTTGCCAAAACCCATTATGTTTGAGTGACACAAAACTGCTGTAACTTGCTGTAAAATCAGGTCTATTGTTAAAGGAATATTCCAGATTCAGTATCTGTGGCATACTGTGGATTACCACAGAAGGTAGTTTCTGCTCTTGAACTCTGGAATATTGCTGTAACGAGCGACTGTGTCGTCGTATATGTGTGCTGTCCTCACCTGGAGTTGATGAGAGCGAGAGCTTTGAGTGCCTGCGTCAGCCACAGATCCGTCAAAACCTCCATCTCCCGCCTCAGCTGAAGCCACTCTTCCCGCTTCGGACTGCCCAACAAACCTGCAGAACAACAGCAACCATGAGCCATTCACAAAACCCATCAGACTGAAGATTCATGAAACCAATTAATGAATGTTGCTTCTGAGAATCCAAAAATAACAGTAAGAAATGTCACCAACTGGCCCTGAATTACAGTGATTTTATAGGGTTGTTTGGCACAGAGCGAAGAGGAGTTCGTAAAACCCTCTTAAAACCAGTGTAACACATGGCCTTGAGTGACTTGCTGCTTTTATAACCACAACAATAAAACGATGTACAATCATTTATTTGTTTTTTTTCTAAATAATTTAATATGAAATAATATTTAACAAGGTTTCTTGAACTACAGGCACTTTTGTGTTCCAGTGTTTAGTTTATTTATTTATTTATTTTTATAATATGATATACAACAATAAATAGTTTTATTCTGAATATCTAAATCATATTTAATAATAATTTCTTAATTTCCAGTGTTTTATTTTTCAATGTTTTTACCATGACTTAATAATTTATTTTTATTTCATTTCATTTTGAAGAACTGAAAATCTATAATAAATATATTATTTTCTTTTACATTTTTACCTATTACATATTTAATGTATTAGAACGTCAAAAATCACAACTGTCCAATTACATTGTGATTTTTTTTTTATACTTGTCTGTATTTAATTTTTTTACCCACAGGGCCAAAGGTAGCAAATAGCTGAAACGCCCAATTCTACAGTATTTGTATAAATAAATGTAATTAAATATTACACATACATATGTATTGCATATCCAAATAAAAATATATTGATATTAATTATAATTAATTAATCAGTTAATTACATTGCTCTCATCAACAATAAAATGCTATTAAAATATTACTTGCTTCAAGAATTGTTGCACTATTATTATTATTTCTTGTTCCTGTCAACAACAACAACAATAATAATAATAATATTACTACTATATTATTACTTTATATCTTTATTATAATTTTGCACCTGGTAATTGTTCTTCAGTCTAACTGTGCAGTGTTTACAGTTGATGCGTTAATATAGAAGTCAACTGATATGCGGCTACAGCTGTGTGTACTTCAGCTCTTTTACAACGGCTTCCAGCATGATTCGACCAATCAGATTTGAGAACAGGATCTATGTGTTGTGTACTAGACATTTCTGGTACTAATTGTGCTTGTATTCATAGCTGTGGAATGCTGCGGGGTTCTCTTCTCACCTCCTACATTGTTCTTGTAGGTGTTATAGATCTCTTTGACGGCGGTAGCGGAAGGCAAGTTTCCTCATCCAGTCGACCCCGCCGTGAACACCTGAGCCCAAGCATAGCGTGCCTCCACCTGCTGGGCTCTGGAAACCATCCGTGCCAAAGTTATACGTGCTGCAAGTACAGACACACACACGGTCAGCTTCAGATCCGCTCCACACCTCCAAACACTGTTTCTCCTGACACGCTCCCAAAAGTCTGATTAATGTCCATCGTAAAATGTCTGGAAGCAGAGAGAGAGTCTGCCTACAAACTGTGATAAGAAACTTACCCTCGGTTTCACAGACAAAGCTTAAGCCTAGTCCTAGACTAAAATGTAAGTCTGAGCTGTTTCAACTGAAATAAACTTGCACTGACTGATCTTAAAATATATCAGTGCCTTTGTTTTGTCTCAAGATGCACCCCAGTAATGTTTTTTTTTTTCTAAGCATGTTTATAAAAATTACTTAAATGTCCTAATTGAACTATGGCCTAATCCTGGCTTAGTCTAAGCCCTGTCTGTGAAACCAGGCCAATAATGTTTGATAACCAGTGTGTTAGCATGCCGTTATGCTTAAGGTATATCTCACCTAAAAATGAAAATGGTGCCAAAATTTATTCATCCCCTTGTCATTCCATAAAAGAACATTTAATAATAAAATAAAAATGTTCCTGCTCCTTTGTCATATAGCATCGGTTCATAATCAGTAAATAATTAGGAGGAGGAAAAAAATCTGTCAATTAAAAATAAAGAAATAATTTTCTTTTACAATAAAATAAAAATAAAAATAAATTTATATTAATATTAATTATAATTAATCAATTAATTACATTGCTCTCATCAACAATAAAATGCTATTAAAATATTACTTGCTTCAAGAATTGTTGCAATATTATTATTTCTTTTTACTGTCAACAATAATAATAATAATAATTTAAAATAAAACACTTCCAAAATCATATAGACTGCTTTTATTCTTTTTCGAACATTAAAAAAATATTCCTGTTGCTTTTTCATATAGGATCAGTTCACAGTAATTAATTGAAAAAAGTTAACCAAAAATACATTTTCAGTAAAAATCAAGGTAAAAATTAAGGTACTTTTTCGGAGTATTAATATGGGTTTTGGAATAAAAGGGTGAGTAAATATTGACAGAAATGTAATTTTCAGAGGACTGTTCATTTAATAACTCTGTAGACGTGCTCTTAAACGTGTGATTAATGTCCATCATAAAACGTCTGGAAGCAGAGCGAGGGCTTGCCTCAAACTATGATAAAAACCAACAACGTTTAATACTCAATATGTCAGCAGCATAAAGTACAGGATCCCTTTACGGCATATAATATCTGTTTTATTGGAAATGCTTATATTGTTGCTCGCTGTGCTAGATGAAGGAAAGTCATACTCTACCTCAAGTCCTGCCCATTGTCATCCGAGGCCACATCATCGATGTGAACTTGGTCGCATTCCTGGGAAATGAAAGGAAAGCAGATACGCATGAGGCGGATATACGTTACAGCCGTGTAAAGTGATGTACTGTGTATAGACAGGTTCACCCACCGCCGAGCCTCGGGGAACGATGGTGAGAGCGAGAGTGAAATATTAAAAAAGACGAACAACAAAAAAGCAAAAAAAACAGGCCACCAAGACCCAAGACATCCAGGCGCCTTTAACGCCGGAGGGTAAGATATCAGAAAGATGGCAGACAGAACACCATCTAAACCTGATATTGGACGTTAATTAACGCTTTTGTCTTGGATGGGTTTGTGCGTACGGCTGCCAATATACACTAATTGTGGTGGGCGACGCAAGCTGAACATCTGCTCTTTACTCCAGATCATTATCTAGCGTGCTTCTCCTTGCTGTTTTAGCAACACATGCAAATTTGATAAAAATTTGGATTCGAATTCACAAAAACAATTGCTCAGCCTTCAGCACTGACAAAACACATTCATGCTCTAACTATTGTTTTTCATATTTTCACAGATATGACTCAACATGTCATGTTTATCTTAATAATATCATGTTGCCGACCTCCCACTGACTTGTATTGTTCTTAAATTACTGTAATTATAACTAGATTTTCTCATTTTTCTTTTCCCCTTCTTTTTAAATAGAACTAGACTTTTCAATCTGATTTTTCTTTTCCAGGATTATTAATGAAAATAATGCAGTTTAAAACAACTGCAACAAAACTAAATCAATAAGATAAAAATAAAAAAAATAAATAATAATAAACTGCTTTTTTAATAGAAGTAGACTTTCATTGTGTATGTGATTTTCTCTTCTTCAGGATTTTTGATAAAGTTCAAAAGAACATTTAGAGCATTTATTTGAAAATACATCAATTTACTTTGTCCTTGGTGAATAATAATATTAATTTATTCCCCCCCCCATCTTCTCTACCTAACTCTATCAAACATTAATTTATCGGAGTGTCTATTTACACTAAGTGCAAATAAGCCGTCTTGTTGGCAAAGGCTGTTTACACTAACTCCACCCACCAACGTGTGATTGAGCTGGTCAACACCACAAAAGACGACTGGCAATCATCAGCTCCAGTGGGGTAGATGTTAAAGCTTGGACTGTAGTCTTTTTGACACGATCGACCCGAGTTCTAACCTGCCTTTCGCCAAACTTTTTTCCTACCTTTTCAAATCTCATATCACATTGGAAAGGCATTCATTTTCAATAAAAATGAAAATAAAGCTTCGGGTAGGGAGGGCTTTATTGTAATAATACATTATTATTGCGTTCAGTTTTATAATGCTCTACAATACTGAGGTGCAGGTAATTGCCTTTTTGCAATAAGTAGTATAAATAGCAGAAAATCCTGCTATTTTAACAGTGTAAATAGAAACTATAGCTATTTGCACTTAGTGTAAATAGCAGATCACTGAAAAATACTGCTATTTTAAATGAGTGTAAATAGAATCCGTTGCTATTTGCACTTAGTGGAAACTTACTGTACACTTAGTGCAAAGAGCCGCTGCCTTAATCAAATGTTTCTCATAAATATGATGTTTCTATTAAAAATCAATGAAAGATTTAAAACAATTGCAATAATAAAACTAAATCAATAAAAGATAATATATAATACACACTGCTTTTATGTCCCCCCCCCCCCCTTTTTTTAATAGAACTAGATTTTTACAGTTTTACTTTCCCCAGGATTTTTGATGAATAAAATTCAAAAGAACATTTATTTGAAGTTTAATTTTTTTTTTTTTTTTAAACATTATAAATGTCTTTGGCACCACTTTTAACCAATTTAATGTGTATTTACTGAATTAAAATATAAAATAAACAAATCATAAATCTAAAATATTCATATTCATAAAAATGATCAAGTTAGGCCACTAATCACATGTACTTCTAAGCTATTGACCCCTGTGCAGTTATTTTGCCCGCGGCAGCTTTCTGTTCCCCAGCTGACACGTTTGAATAGACTGAACTCCCAGTGTTTGAATGCTGAATGATGCCTTGGACTGTTTGAGGGCAATTACAATGAAAACAGAACAAGAGGGAAGGGGGCCGTGATTAAAACCTGCTCAAGAAATAATGGTGTGTGTGCCCTCCACCCCTGGGCTGTTCCTCCTCCCCGGGACAAATTTTCTTTTCAGTGGCAGCCACACACCCCTAATTAAGACCTCAGATGCTGTCAGGGTTTCTGCTGCACCTCCTCAAAAGCTTTTAGAGAATCTAATCCCTCCTTTTCTTCATGCAGAGGGCAAACCGAGGTCTTTCACACACTGACTCTGCATTACTGTCAACAAACACACATAAACAGCCCTAAATTCACTTTTTAAATAAATTAAATATTTCATATCACCCATGAATGTGTGTTTTGCCTTATATAGACTACTGTTTAAAAGTTTGGTGTCGGTAAGCTTTTTTAAAGTTTTGAAAATAAGTCTCTTTTGCTCACCAAGGCTGCATTTATTAGCTCAAAATACAGTAAAAACAATGATTTATTATTACGGTTGAATATAATTGTTTTCTATGTGAATATATTGTAAAATGTAATCTATTCCTGTAATGCAAAGCTGAATTTTCATTGTCACGCGATTTTTCAGAAATCATTTTAATATGCTGATTTGCTGCTCAACAAACATTTATGATTATTATCAATGTTGAAAACAGTTGTGCTGCTTCACGTTTCCGTGAAAACTGTGATGCATTTTATTTTTCAGGATTCTTTGATGAATAGAAAGTTCAGAAGGACAGCATTTATTTGAAATCGAAATCTTGTACAGCATTATAAATATCCTTAGTGTCACTTTTGATCTAATTAATGCATCCTTGCTGAATAAAATTATAAAAAAATGTTAACAAATTGTTTGAAAACCTTTAAATAGTAATGCATCTTAAATATATGTAGTCTTTATGATGAATTATCTAGCTGTTTCTTTGCATAATTGTGACAAACAGCACAGCCAGTTTCTGCAGCGTCACAAAAAATATGAGGATACAACATGATTTCTTCCTCATATTTTGGTCAAGGTGGTTTAATCTGAGGAATATTACATGCATGTGTCGCCACAGAGTTCTGGAAAAAAAAAAACCCCAGCAGGAACTAATTTAAATATGGTGAAATACAATGCAGCAAGGACTACTGCTATTTTACTGGCAGCTGAAAGCGGTATCAAATTAGTAAACAATTAACAAATGGAGACATGAGGGGCGGGGAATATGCAGAGCTTTATGATTGACAGGTGTTCTATCTTAGAAGTGAAGATTACTACCAATGAGAGAAGTTTGTTATGTGGCTCTCTGGAATACTTGATTATGATTGGCCAGTTGCAACATTCTGCAGTAAATGTTTTATTTATGAATTGACCATGAACATTTGTGCTAGTTTCGTGTCTCATATCTATGGAAGCTTTTTTTCTGTCAAGTGATAAAAAAAAAATAATGTATATCTCACAATTCAGACCTTTTCCTCAGAATTGTGAGTTATAAAGTTATACACTTTTTTGCAGAATTTTGACTTTTTTCCCCCATCTTTTTTTCTCAGAATTATGACTTAAGCTCGTAATTGTAAGTTATAAAAAAAAGTTGTAAATTGCAATTCTAAGAAAACGTTTTTGGCATTTTCCCCCTCAGAATTCTGAGTTCAGCTCTGCTTTTGTAATGCCACTGAATAAAAATAAAAATAAAAAGTTAATTGCAAGTTTACATCTCACAATTAAGACTTTTTTAAGGTTTCTTATTATATGTGAATGTAGCAATTCTGACTTTTTCCCCCTAAGAATTATGAGAAAAAAAGTCAGAATTGTAAGATAATTACCTTTTTTAGTTTAATTTTTTTTTATCCCATACAGAAACAAGCTTCCATACATATCACTCTGCTATCTTTCATAAACTAGTCAATCTGCATTTTTATAATTAACACCATTTTTTGTGATTGTTTAAATATACATCTAATGCTGAAGTCCAAAAATCAGTGTTCGGCATTAAATCCTAAGTGATTTTGTTGATTCTGATGTTTTGCTCACCTCCAGGTCATTGAAAAACAGACGTGAATCTGCCAAGTTGAAGATCATCTCCTCCATCCACAAGCCCAGAGACACAGCCTTGCCAGAGTCCTGGATCAAAACACAGAAAGCACATCAAATTAGTTTTCATACCTGGTTAGAAGTGACAGGTGAGGATTGCATTATTTCAGTCAGAGAGGGAGCGTGTGGTGCAACAGGTTTTTGTCCAACAGGAATGCTGATCACTCGGCGCCAGTCACTGTGCTTTCAATCAGAAGCGTGTCAAACTGCTTCTCTTTCTCTTGTTTTCTCTTCATGTTGTAGGTGAAGCTAACATAAGCTAAGGCATTGTGTGCTCCCGTTCCATGCCAGCTACGTAACTAGCCGCTAACTCCTCCGTTTGGCAGCGGATCAAGCTGTAGGTGTCAGCCAGAGGTTAGTGTCAGATTAACCGCGAAACAGCTCTTCATCTACGCCTAATCATTGTCAGCACAGGAGCTGTGAGTTTGTCCTGCTTTAATTAAGATAATAACCTGTAATCTGCTGTCATGAATGGACGACTTTATTACAGGTGGCTGTCAAACACAGAATAATAGATGTACCACTTTAGATTTACGACTGGACATTTGAGAATGGGTCTTTAGGAAGGACTGTAATGAAGTTACATATGACATATGGTATTTAAAAAAAAGTTTTTTTTTTGTTTTTTTTTGGCAAAATGCATTTGTAAATATATGATGAAATTACAATGCTTGAGAGAAATTTTCAAATTGAAAATATTTCTAAATGTACCTGAGCTTAAAAAAAAAAAAAAAAAAATTGGAGAAAAAATATTATATTTAAACTTGAGCTCATGCATAAATGTACCATCAAAACAATGGTAAAATATTTAATATTTAGATTCTATTTTATAAAAATGTTTTATTATTCATATCTATATCTATATATATCTACATCTATATCCATCTATCCATCTATAATTTTATTCATTATTGTTTGTTTATATATAAATAAATAGAAATAAAAATAGCACTTTTAAATAGCACTTTTATATTTATTTCTAATACATTTATTTATTATACTTTTTTTTTTTTGTCGTGTAGGGTTGAGATAATCTGGAGCATTGTGTGCAAATTAAGATGCTCCGTTTACACATACTGAGCAAGGATAAATCACATCCTAATGGGAAAAAGCCTTCAATAAACTCTGACGTTCACTTCAGCTTAAAGAACACATAGCAAACGGGTGTCTTTCAACACCCTGAGAGGTTCTGTATTCAGTAGGTCGAGTCTTGCTTTTGGCCAATTAGCCCAAACAGGCTGTTTACAGTGATGAGCTTATGGCTTTGACAAAGTACGTATAAAAAAAGTACGTTAAATATCCTGTTACTTAAAGATGCGAAATCCGAGCCAATGCAACCCTTTGTCTGACCGTAAGCGGCTTTGTCGTGACACACATCAAACTTGTTCCTATTTAACTCCAGCCCAATTTCAGTTTCATATGGATGTTTTCTTTGATTTGCTATCTCCAGTGGATTCCTGCCACAGTAATAAGCTACTCTGGAGTCTTTTTCCTGGATCTGAAATTAGACACATTAGTCACGGCAACATTTCTGCAGTCCTCAAAAAGAAAAGTCCAAAGATCTGCATGCTCGAGACGGCCAGGCGTTTCTCAGAGTCTCTTATGTGTCACGTCAAATCCGCAAGGGATCGTGGGAATTCAAAATAGATTGCGGGCCAAGAAAAAGAAACATGACCATTGTTTCCTCATCAGCTGCCTGGAGATTGCGTAGAAGTTCATGAGCCGTCAATCAAACCAGAGCGGCCAAATAACAAGTCTGGAGCTGAAGGAGCGACATTATATCTTTCACTGTTCATTTAGTTCTTCCGCATTTACTGTCTGCTGACGATGTTACTCTGAAACAGCTGTGGAACATATTTATTTATTATGAATAAGAGATCATGAGGGACTTTTGTTTCTGCCAACTTTTAGGGCCTTAAATGGATTAAAATCAAACTAATTTTGCTGAAATTTATTCTGCTGTATATATGATAGTTATCAAAAATCCTGAAAAATAAAATGCATCATGGTTTTCACAAAAATATGAAGCAGCACAACTGTTTTCAGCACTAATAATAATCAGAAATGTTTATCAGCATATTAGAATGATTTCTGAAGGATCATGTGACACTGAAGACTGCAGTAATGATGCTGAAAATTGTGACCCTGGACCAAAAAACCAGTCTTAAGTGTCAATTTTTCGAAATTGAGATTTAAATAAGCTTTCCATTGATGTATGGTTTGTTATGATCGGACAATATTTGGCTGAGATACAACTATTTGAAAATCTGGAATCTGAGGGTGCAAAAAAAATCTAAATATTGAGAAAATCACCTTTAAAGTTGTCCAAATGAATTCTTAGCAATGCATATTACTAATCAATAACGACGTTTTGATATATTTACAGTAGTAAATTTACAAAATATCTTCATGGAATATGATCTTTACTTAATATCCTAATGATTTTTGGCATAAAAGAAAAATCTATCATTTTGACCCATACTGTGTATTTCTGGCTATTGTTACAAATATACCCCAGCGACTTAAGACTGGTTTTGTGGTCCAGGGTCACAATTCAGCTGCGCATCACAGCAATCAATCACATTTTACAATATATTCAGACATAAACTAGCTTCTTTATATTACAATAATATTTGACTGTTTTTACTTTATTTGTGATCAAATAAATGCTACCTTGGTAAGTATAAGAGACTTTAAAAACATTAAAAAGCTTACTGATCCCAAAGTTTTGAATGGTATTGTGTATGTAAGGTGAAATTCAGATTCCTGAGTAATATACATAATATTTTGTATTAGAAATATATATAAAATGTTGTTGTTATTTATATATGCTTTTTTGGGTTGAAGTTCAAACTGTATTGTGGTTTATACTGTTACTGTTAAATAGAATTACACATACCACATTAAAGATTTAATACAAATACAAAATTTCCAAAAGTATATATATAAATATATGAGTTTTGTCTTCCAAAACTAAAGCAGCATGTAGTTGAGTTGTGTGAGTGGGAGAACTGGTTTGTACCTTGCCGAAGCGTGTGGAAAATGTCCCCGTCAGGAGCGAGTGGAAAATGATGATGGTCTCATCCAGGTCCCAAATAAACACTCTCTACACACACACACACACACACACACACACACACGATGAGCATGAGCACAAATATAATCTGCTTACTTGTCAAGAAAGGTATTTACTCCAAAACACTGCATATTATCTCAGTGCTGTGTTTATGATAATAATTGCTGATAATCTTAGTCGGTTCAGCCTCATTTCACAGCTCATGGGTAGACAGGCAAACGCTCTGTATCCATTGTTCATAAACATTTTACAGTTTTCTTTGTCTGGTAATCAAATACACATATATTTTAAAACACAACACTGAGAAATAAATGCAATAGAATCAATGGAGCAAAGAATACATCAATTAATCGTTTTACTTCAGTCTCCTTTTGTTCAAACCTGTATGACTGATGATGAGTTTTGAAACTTTTATTGGCCTCATTTGTGAAGATTAACTTGGACATTCTGCTAAAAATCCATTCGAAAAAATGATACTCATACAGGTATGGAACAACATAAGGGTGAGTAAATGATGACCGAATGTTCATTTTGGGTGACCTATCCGTTTAAACTCATTGTCTATTCCTGTAAGTGTTGAATGAGGTTGTTGCCAGATATCATTGCACAACTCTAGGTTGGATGTGAGAGTAATCCCTGCGGTCCGGAGCACAGGAATGTTAATGAAAGGCGTTGTGTAAGGGACACCGTGAAGGCCAGCGTCTGTACCTCAATGTCAGAGTCCAGAGGGGGGACGGGGTCATTGGCCCTCTTCCTGCCTCTCAGCTTCCCATCTGAGCTGCGTCTCGCTGGAGCGCCTTCCTGCTCCTTTCCTGGAGTCGGAGGACTCGTGGGAGCGTGGTACTCTGCTGTTACACACACACAAACGCATGTGATGACATGTCAAATACATACAGACATACAATCAAATATCTCAATACCAAAGCAAATAGTCCTGAAAGTTTCAAGTTAGCACTATTGTATTAAATACTTAAGTACATCACACATAATAAGTCATATACTGTAAAAATATTTAAAATATTGCATAATTTGGTTACTTTAATATCTTGTAGTATCTTTGTAACATTGAAACTTTGTTTTATATGACTATAAATTACGTATATACAGACATATACATATATACACACACAAAGAGAGAGAGAGATCTTTTTGTGCTACTTTTCATAGTATTTTCATTGAAAAATAGTATAAAAAAAAATTAAAAAAAAACATAGTATTTTTTTTAAGTACTCCCTATATTCAGTTAGATATTAAATCTAGATATTAAAGCAACTTGAAAATGCTTTTTAAGTCTATTTTAGCAAGTTGGCACTGTTTGTTTATATATATAATTATATATAACGTTTTCATACTATTTCTAGTATCTTCATAAATATTCCTATATATATATTGAGCTTTGCTTTATACTCAAATTACATATATTGAGACAGATATTTAAATATATTTAAATACAGAAAGATAAAAAATATATTTTAAAAATATATTTTTATCTTTCTTATCCAAATATCTGTCTCAATATATGTAATTTGAGTATAATATCAATATATATAGGGAATATTATGAAAATAAAAATAAATAATAAAAAAGTAATATGAAATATATATTTGAAAATACCTTCAAAGTTGAAAATTGACATTTCATATTACTTTTTAAATTATTTATTTTTGTATTTTCATAAACATTCTATATATATATATATTTTTATTTTATTTTATTTTATTTTTTTTTTTTGTAGAAAAACATATAGTCAAACATTTGGATATTTCAACTTGAAAAATTATTCTTTTTTTAAAAGTCTTAACAATTATTGCAAGTTGGCAGTATTTTTATATAAATATTACACATACCTTTTTTGACCTTTTTCAAACTTTCATATACCTTTTTCAAACATATTTTTCATAATATTTTAAACATTTTTCATAATATTTGTCTTACTCTTTTTAATAAGTATTCCTGTCTAATATAAAAATAACACTGAGAATGTTAATCAGCTTCATCATTTTCACCATAGAGCTCACCTGTGTGTGATTCCGGACTGTGATTGGACGATACAGCGGGATGATCCGTGTGCTGATAGGGTATCGCCGTGGTGATGGCTGAGGGCGTGATGTTGCTGGTTGTGATGTACGGGCTGTTGTAGTGCGTGTTGTAGTATGGCGAATATTGACTTTGGCTGTAGCTAGAATATGTTGAGAAGTCCTGATGGAGACAATGACATGAATGAATCATCTCAGATTGCATACTACTTTCTATGTCTCGTTTTGTCTAAACCCTATTGCAGCATTCATTGGTGGTTGGCTAATACGCCATGGTAGTCAAATTATACTATAATGTACTAAAAATGCCATAGTTTGCATCATTTTAGTCATGCCCCCTTTTTTTTTTTTTTTTTGCAAAGGTACGACCAGTGTTGCCAAGTCCACGGTTTTCCCGCAGAATCGGGCTACTTTAACACTGTTGCCGCAGATTGAAGCGTGATATTTAGCCCCTGGAATGTGTCTTTTACCAGGGGAACCCTGCCAAAAAAAACATGTATTTCACCCCCAGAACATGATTTTTATCAGGGGACCCCCCCCGAAATGCGATTGGGCTAGTTTTGAGTAGCAATTTGCCGGGTCTTCTTGTGAAAACCTGCCAACACTGGATACAACAGTATATCAGTCTCCAAGGGTTGTTTGTAGTCCATCAGTGAAGGTGCTGCGTGATGCATTTTCCTAATTTGACCCACCTGCTGTGCAGGACTGAACGGCGTTGAGCCTGTGATGCTGTTTGCACCCTGGAAAATTCCAGAAGAAATGCTGCCGCCTGGAAAAGAAGCACAAAGCTAGTTTAAGAGCGTACATCGAGCTGACTGCGGTAAAGACACTCCAAAGCGCACAATCCAACACAAACACGACGCAGGAAACACGACAGGCAGTGGCTGAGGAACGGCTGCTGAAATATAGACACGTTTAAAGCGCTCAGAGAAAGTCTGCTTGATTTATGACTACAAAAACAGTTCAGGTGAGAAAGGGCAGCATGGAGCCCAGAGCAAATCCGTCTCCGTTATCGGACTTTCAGAGTCTGAATGTCTTTCTCCAGGCCCGTCTAGTTTCCTTTATTCTGTCTCGTTCCCTTCATATTCCCGCTCGTTGGCTTTCTGAAACCTGCCCTAGATAAATGACTGTGTCAAAACAGCACCAAATCTCCAAGGAAGCAAGCAGAAAGTCTTCAAAGGGGGAGAGAGGGAAGCGGGCGAACGCCGGGGCCGTGTTTCTGATTTTCTCCACAGCGGTGAAACGCGAGGACCTTTGGCACCCGGAGAAGGGTTATTTATTTCATGCTACAGCAGGTCTCCTGTTGGAATTCGCCTATAAATCAAATGAGACCGGCGAGATGTAGTGCGAGACGTAGTAAGCGCGTTTTCCCAGACCCATTAGAAATCCATCCATTTCACGAGCAGACAATTTTACAGTAAATGATGTCTCGGGACGCTTATGAATTACCGTAAATCACTCTAATACATTATACATTGTATTATCTGCCATAGCACTAATAACTCATTGATTATGCTAATTAGACAGACAGGAAGTAGATATCTTGTGCTTTATGACTTTGAATGTCTGAACTGTTCACACATGCTACTTTACAAAAGTTTGGGATCAGTGAGACTTTGTTGATGCTTTCGAAAGAAGCCTCTTCTGCTCACCAAAGCTGCTTTTGTTTGATTAAAAATACAGCAAAAACAGTAATATTGTGAAACATTTTTAGAATTTAAAATAAATGATTTCTATTGTAATATATTTTAAATCTTAATTTATTTCTGTGATGCGCAGCTGAATTTTCAGTGTCACGTGATCCTTCAGAAATCATTCTAATATGCTGCTTTCCTGCTCAAGAAACAGTTCTGAGTGTGTTTTGTGAGGAATAGACTGATATTCAAATCAATATTCACTAAAAATCATTTAACACATTTGGCATGTCAATAATTTTTTTAATTAATGAAACCAAACATTTTTGCATGCAGAGGGAAGATTTATGTGAATTAATTCAGCCTGATTCTCACACAAGTGTTATTTTAGTATTATTTATATCTATTATAGTTTATTAATGTTCATTTTAGTTTAATTTTTATGCACTTTATTATTGTTACTTTATTAATGACATTTTGTATGTCATTATTATTATTATTATTTAAAAAAAAATATATGATTCAGTTTTAATTTAGTTTTAATTTTATTTCTTTTTAGTCATTTTAGTGCTTAAACTTATTTCAAAAGACAACATTTCTAAATTTAGTTTAGTTTATGTTTTTCATCTAATATTTATATTTTATTTTATTTCAGCTTATTTAATTTTTTATTTTTTTTTAAATAAGTTTGTAATCGTTTTCATTACAGATTTAAAATATTTTATTTTAAGATTTTGCTTTTTCATCCTTAATGTGCTTGTTTTGTCCCCTCACAGCCCATGTTTACTATTTGCTTTCACTTCATGGAAAAACCCCCTTAAATTTTCTTCAAAGCATCTCCTTTTGTGTTCCACGGAAGAAACATCATCAGGCTTTGGAGCGACATGCGGGTGAGTAAATGATGATGACTAGTAAATAATTCTGGCCCTTTAAACCTGAAAACGTGCCTGTTGCCACTTCACCTCTGACCTTGACCGAGAGCGGTCAATTTCACACTGCGATGCCAAAATCAGGACTGCGGGCAGAAGAGGGGCGACTGACTGCGATCCGATGCTCAGATCTCGTCTGAGACTCACTCCCACACTAACACGCTCCTCCAGTGGCCGGCGTGTTGCGGAGAAAGGTTCTGACCTCCTGAGAGAGCAGAGAGAGACGCCTGACGCCAGGAGCCAGACCGCGGATAATGGGGAACAGGTGTGTGTGTGTGTGTGTGTGTGTGTGTGTGTTGGGGTTGACTGTAGACGGCACCTGAAAAATCAGTGTATAGTTGTGGGAATTTGTTAAAAATAAATGTGTATTTGTTTATAAGTGTAGTTATATTTGTAAAAATTCAAGTCGATTAAATGTATTACATGACTTTTGGGATACTTGATTCCTGATTGGTCAATCCGTGGTTAAAAATGTTTGTATAATGATGCGAAACCATAGTCCTGATCTCCATGTCTGAGCTTTTTCTGTGATACTGACCAGCTGACTTTATCATTTTTATGCAAGGATGCATTAAATAGTTTGAAAGTGACATTATAGACAGTAACATTAAATGTTACAAAAGTTTTCCATTTCAATTAAATGCTGTTCTTTTGAACTTCCGGAAGGTGCAATGATGCTGAAAATTTGATCACAGGAATAAATTACATTTTAAAATATATTCAAGTAGAAAACAGTTATATTAAATTGTAATGACATTTCACAATATTATGTTTTTTACTGTATTTTTGATCAAATAAATGCAGCCTTGGTGACCAGAAGACACTTAAAAAAAAAAAAAAAAAAATAGTGTGAATAAGGGTCAGTTGCACACAACTTTTCCTTATTTTATGAAATGATAGCGTGGCTCTTTGAGAGGCGGCTGTGGCACTGACCGTGTGTGGAGTAACTGTAGAGCGTCTGAGCGGGTGGAGTGCCGCTGAAGTTGGACGTGTATCCCAGCAAACTGCTCTGTCCTGGTGAATGACTCAAGCCATCTTCTGTTTTAATATCTGATCGGGTGAGAGAAAGAGACACGATCAGCTGTCAGGTCAGCTGTGGTGTGCACTATTTAGGGCGGGTGTGAAATGTCACTCACTGTAGGACGCCATGCTGTAGCCCTGTGTGTGATGTGTGTACGGTGTGTATGGACCGGCCGGCTGTAACGCGGGGCTGTACTGCGTCTGTCCATAAGCAGCCATGACTGAGGACAGCTGCTCTAGATGTAGTCAGAGAACCAGGTATTAACAATAGACAACCTCTTCCTATTGCAATAACACACTAACAACACAACCTGATTCATAATCAAACGACTCTTTTGAATCGGTTCTTCTGTTCTTTTTGTTTCTTTCTTATATATAAAGTATGTGTATGTGTGTAGTTGTTTTTATAATTTTAATTCGTTTTTTTTAAATGTCTATATACTTTATATTTTATTAATTTTTAATTTCGGTTTTAGTGATTTTAGTACATTAAGTTAAACTAAATCAAAATGAGAAATCAAATGAATTAGCTGAAATAAGTTTATTTATTTATTGCATTTATTTATTTCATTTAACATTTATTTTACTTCAAGTAACATTTTTTTTTTTTAGTTTTAGTTAACTATAATAACCCTGTCTCAAACTGCCAATATTACTGAAAGAAAATGATCGTTAATTGAATTAAGGAATTGGAATTGTTAATAGAATCTGTGAACGAATGATTCTTATGAGCTGATTTGAGGAAGATTCTTCGGATGATTCGATGATTCTTTACAAAGATCAATTCTTCAAAAGTACTAAAAGAATCATTAGTGGAGCTGTTAAGGAATCTAAATCATTAAGTGGAATCCAATTCAGAAGCAAATGATTCTTATGGGTTGGTTCTTTTTAATGAATCTGAAATTTCTCAAATTCATGAGTTATGAACTGTTCAAAAGTAAAAGATTCCTTAATGGAATCGTTTGGGATTCTGAATCATTAAGTGGAATCCAATTCAAGAATGATTTATTCTCATGAGCTGATTCTTTTTTATGAATCAGACAAAAGAGTCATTCTCAAATTCCTTAGTTATTTTGTCCTCCTAAGTACTAAAATTACCATAATTGGAATCATTAAAGGACCATTAAGTGGATTTCATAATTCATGATTCTCATCCCTATAATTGTATGGTTTAAAACAAGGATTTTATGTACAGGTACTGTATGTCTACATTGATGAATTAAAATTTAGCCACAAAATTCTCCACAAATCAACTGTAAAACCATTCATATACAATTTGTCACCTTGAATTGAATGTTTTGTGAAGAATTTGCACAGAAAGTTTGCCAAACGGTTTGCCAGTGGGGTAAGAAACATGAACTTTTTTTTTCCAAAAACGAGTTTAATCTTGTGCTTTTTGCTCCTTAAGTGCATGCATCTTGTTTTAAGGATGATGTTTTTATTGGAAAAGAAAAATATTTTTGCAGTGTTTAAGTGAAGCCCAGAACTAGCTTTAATATCACTCACATGGCCTAAAATCGTCGTCTGATGTGTAGATCTAGTGGCTCCTGTGAATGAGAGAAACACTTTAAACCTTTTCCATCTGAAAACACCATGAATGCACTAGAGGAAGTTCATTAAATGCAAACTGTGAAGTTGTTGCAGACCTGTGGATGTCTGTCGTCGTACTTCCGCTTGCACACGTTCAGCTGTCAGCTCTCCTGAAAAAGACAGACCTGTTTGTCAGAAATGTGTGACCTAAAAAGCACACCGGGCTTCAGTCCAACAGCACGCATCTTGAAAGTAAAATATAAAGGAGGAACCAGAACATAAAAATGCACAAAGCGCAATTCATGTCTAATCGTGTCTTACACAGGGGGAAAAAAAAGGAAAAAAAGGTGAACGGACAGTATTTCTCAATGACAAGGCACCTGCGGTTTCCAAAAGCACACATAATTAGAATTCTGAGATACAGACAACAGTGAAACACTTGTTTGTATAAACCGGCTTGGTAGGACTGTGTTCCTGGAACAGAACAATGTGTAACCTGCTTTTTCAACCTGGCATAATTTGGCATCATAATCCGCATGCAGAACTGCGCACAAGCAGTTCAGGATGGGCGAAAAACGCTGGCTGTTCTTGTGCATGAAATGTAAGAAATGCAACCGTCCCTGTTCTGTTCTGTTCTGTTCTGTTCTGGGCTGGTAATGGCAAGGTGCGGTGCATACATGTGGGTATAGTTTGCATGAATACAAATGAGAGACGATGTGGGTGAAACACCAGGAATGACCTTGTAACCTTGACCTGTTTTTTTTATTTATTGCTCTTTCTCATTAATGTTTAATTTCTGCTTCAACTTTGTCTCAGACCTCAGGAGAAAATAAGAGCTGAGCTGAGCTAAAATTAATGCGACTAATCATTTGATGAGAAATTTTTGAGTTTGCTTTGAGATCTCTGATTTTTGACTGCGATATGACCCGTCTCAACTGTGCTTGTCTTCTAATAACGTCTGTATTTGTTTTCTCATTGCTGTCTGAGAAATATGGTAATATTTGCTTTTATATCATAAACTTTAGAGAAAACTACAGCACAGTGTTATTTTAGTATCACTGATATACTATTATAATTGTTTATGAATATTTGGTTTTATTTTATATTTAACTTATTTTAGTTGAGGTTTTAGTAATTTTGTTGTATGTTTTTGTCATGTTTTATTTTTATTTATTTATTTTTTTAAATCAGGGTTATTATAGTTAAATAAAACTTTTATTTCAGCTAGTTGCCAAAGCAACATTTATCATTTTAATTTAGTTTAACTTGATGTGCTAAAATAACTAAAACTAAAGTGGAAGTAAAAAATAAATAAAAATAATAATAACAACAACAAATTATAAAGACTTGACAAACACACAACAAAATTACTAAATAAAATTTAAAAAATTAAACAGAAAATATGAAATTAAATACTGACTCAAAATATTAATAAAACTATAATGTTATATCAATGGTACTAAAATTGTTGTTGTTGGAAAAAATGTTGTTTAATTACTTTAAGTTAAACTAAAATTAGAAACTATGTCTTGGCAACTCAAATAAAATAAGAGAATTTTTAAATATATTTTTTAAACCTTTAAATTTTGTTGTGTTTTTTATATATATATATTTTTAGTTATAATTTTAGTTTTAGTTAACGATAATAACCCTGTTACTGTGGTGCCAGAATAAACATCTCATGCTGCCAAATCCTGACTCTCCTCTTAGATTAAGACACACGCTTGCCGTAAGGTCGCTTCTGACAAAAAGAAGCACAAAGCTGTTGTCTTCCTCTAAACTTCTCCCCGTTTCTCCCTCAGGGCTCCTCCATCTGTCGGCCGGAGCGGAGAGATGCTCGATGTGAGCAATATCACGAGAGCAGCTGCTGTCAGGAGCAAAGATGGAAAGGAAGGGCAGCAAAAGGTGAAATAAGAGCCAAAACCAGAGCTTTCAGACAATCACGCAAGAGTGGGCTTGTACGTGTGTGACCTCAACGCAGATTGTGACGTGCCAGATTCAGCTCTTTTTTAATTAATCTGACAGTTCAGACAGGAGCGAGGTGAATGATGTTTTGGCGGCTGCGGTCGGGCGGCACCCAGCGAATGTTTAAAACAAACAGAGACAATGTCTCGGTGCAGCTCGCTCTGTTTTCTCAGTAAACAGTTGCGACACTACCGTACGGCGTATTTATGATTAAAGAAACATATCATGTGACTGTCATAACGACAGCAAAGCTGCAGTAATTCCATCGCTTGACGTGTTAAAGGTGAAACTTTTTCCACTTCAGAAGTTTTAGTTTTTAAGAAATGCATGAATGACGTGTGATAGTATTCAATCGATACGACTTTCTCAATGGCCGATATTGATGTAATCTATCTAAAAAGTCAGTATTGTGCCAATATATACATACTACAAATGCGATGCTCACAAGCTTAAAAGCTTATTTTGCATATTCATTTAAAATGCAATAAAAAATGGTGGGCATGGTTATTGGCTGGGCTTATCAATCAAATATTAGACAATTATTCGGCTTGTATTTCCACAAATGCGTCGTAAACCGAACAATTTCCACCAACTGGAGTCAGTATGAAGTCTAAGACCACTGAAAAAGTGCACATTTAATGTTTTTAAATCTATTCGCTGAGCTTAACATTTTTTAACATTTCACTATACATGCAAACTTCTTGGTTCTTGCATATATAGTGATCGTATATGGAAGCATGAACAAGATTTGCGAGCTAATCATACTGACAACTTTTATAATTCTTTTTTAATACTGTTGTTTAAGTACTAAATGTACTAAAACTGCTGTAAAAATATTTTTTAAGCTAAATAGAAATATTTACAAAAAACTACTTAAAAAAAAAAAAAATGAAAATGTAAAAATAAACGTCAATTCAAAATATTAATAAATACTGTAATAGTAAATAATACTAAAACAACACTGGTGTCAACATTATGCTAAATAATGCATTTGTGTCTTACAAAAAACAACAAGAAAACTATTTTTTTATTGCTAACTAAAACCATTCAAAATCATTAAATGAAATGAAGCTAAATAAAATAAATAAATAAATAATAATAAAAAAAATTAAATGAAATAATTAGTAATAAATGTAATTATTATATGAAAAACATAAATAATTTAGAAATGTTGGCTTCGCAATTAACTGAAATAAAAAAAAGTTTATACTAAAATTACTAAAACTGAAATAAAAATGAATTAAATACAAACATAAATATAAAAAATAAATAAAACGATTTAAAAAAACAACCAAATAACTAAAATTTTTATAAAATTAAAAACTGAAGATATAAAATAAAAGCTAATTCAAAATATTAAGAAATACTATAATAGTACATAAATTACACTGAAATAACAATGGTGTCAACATTATGCTGAATATCCCATCTTGCATCTAAAAAAAACACAACTCAAATTTTAAATAACATGAGGGTGAGTAGCTGATTTTTCATTTTTGAGTCCACCATCCCTTTAATTTCATATAAACACGCTCTCACACGCTTGTTTTCAGAAAACAGAAAGAGCAGTTCTCCAGGTCATAGAGGCAGCGATGGTTTTCTCACACCTGCTGACGCACCACTCCTCACAAAACCTTTCCCAAGAAAATAAACGTGAGCGGAGACGGCAAGCGTGGGCCGCCCAGCAGAGTCCTGACTTCCTCCCAGAGTTCCTGTGATGCGCAGTGTGTTTCCTGGTACGAGCGTGTCCCGGAGCGAGAGGGCATGGGAAAGAATGCTCTGCCCCCTTTCACAGTGGTAAACTGAGCTAAAACAAACCCGGGACGGGGCACGGCCGGTCCAGCGCGCTTCACCTGGCCTCGCGCTGTTCTGCTAGCGTTGGCGTCTTTCACGGCTATCGTATTCCACACAGCGCCTTACATCATACATCAACGTGCGCTGTCAAATCTATATCTCTTTTTACCCGGCATGAACGTGGTCGTGAAGCTAAACCAGTTGAGGAACAACTGGTCACATGACGAAGCCCTCAACAGTGGCTGCCCAATTTTTCAGCAGCGTTGGTTCCAGAATGATTTTTTTTCATTGAGATTTTTAAAAAGTATATATATATATATATATATATATATATATATATATATATAATTTTGGCACGATTTACTTGTTGTTATTCTCCAGACTATTAATTAAAATTTAATAAAATATAAATATTTACAAAAAAAAAAAAAAACTTTTAGTTTTAGTTATTTTAAAGTTTTAGTTATTTATTAGGCTATTGTATTAAACTAATAGAAAATGATGAAATATGCTTTGGCAATTGAAATATAATAAGTTACAATTTATGTACAGTCATGGCCAAAAATATCGGCACCCTTGGTAAATATGATCAAAGAAGGCTGTGAAAATTAATCTGCATTGTTAATCCTTTCGATCTTTTATTTAAAAATTCACAAAAATCTAACCTTTCATTGGATAATAAGAATTTAAAATGGGGGGAAATATCATTACTAAATAAATGTTTTTCTCTAATACACATTGGCCACAATTAACGGCACCCTTTTATTCAATACTTTTTGAAACCTCCATTTGCCAGTTTAACAGCTCTAAATGTTCTCCTATAATGCCTGATGAGGTTAGAGACACCTGACAAGAGATCAGAGACCATTCCTTCATCCAGAATCACTCCAGACCCTTTAGATTCACAGCTTCTTCTCTTCAGTTCACTCATTTTCTACAGGGTTCAGGTCAGAGGACTGGAATGGCCAGCAGAAGCTGACCCATTTTTGTGTTGTTTTTGAGGTTTGTGTTTGGATTATTGTACAGTTGGAAGATCCAAACATGGCCCATTATAAGATTTCTAACAGAGTCACTTATTTATTTTTTATCTGTTGGTATTTGATAGAATCCATGATGCTATGTGTCTAAACAAGATGTCCAGGACCTCCAGCAGAAATATAGGCCCACAACATCAAAAATACAGCAGTATATTTCATTGTACACATGGGGTACTTTTTATCCCTGTGTCCACCAAACCCATCTTGAGTGTTTGCTGCTAAAAAGCTCATTTTTTAGTTTCATCTGACCATAGAAGCCAGTCCCATTTGAAGTTCCAGTCGTGTCTGATAACTGAATATGCTTGTTTGTTTGTTTTTGGATGAGCGAGGAGAATTTTTCTTGAAACCCTCCCAAACAACATGTGGTGATATAGGTGCTGTTTGACAATTTTTTTTTTAAGGTTTTCTGACCCCGAGACTCAACTATTTTCTGCAATTCTCCAGCTGTGGTCCTTGGAGAGTCTTTAGCCGCTCAAACTCTCCTTCTCACCATGCATTAGGACGATATAAACACACGTCCTCTTCCAGGCAGTTTCGTAACATTTTATGTTGATTGGAAATTCTTAATTATTGCCCTGATGGTGGTAAAGGGAATTTTCACTGCTCTAGCTCTTTTCTTAAAGCCACTTCACCAATTTGTGAAGCTCAATTATCTTTTGCTGCACATCAGAAATATATGCTTTGGTTTAACTCATTGTGACGGATGATTAAGAGAATTTGGGCTTTGTTTTCCCTTCTATTTATATTTCTGTGAAACAGGAAGCCATGGCTGGATAATTTGTGTTCATAATCACGCTGGAGTGCTCAAAATTGTGAATATGAATGGGAATATACTTCAGAGATATTTTACTCATAAGAATTTCTAGGGGTGCCAATAATTGTGTCCAACGTGTATTTGAGAAAAACATTTATTTCATAATGTTATTTCCCCCCATTTTAAATTCTTATTATCCAATGAAAGGTTAGATTTTTGTGAATTTCTTTAATAAAAGATCAAAAGGACTATCAATGCAGATTAATTTTCACAGCCTTCTTTGATCATATTTACCAAGGGTGCCAATATTTTTGGCCATGACTGATAGATATATATATATATATATATATTAGGGGTGTAACGATACACATATTCATATTGAACCGTTCAGTACGAGGCTTTCGGTTTGGTACGCATTACAAACCGATTTTGTATCGACAATAGCCAGAAATATTGTCAAAAACAACAATTATTGGCAATGTTAAGAGGATTGGGTATTTCTAATTAATGTAGGCCTGTTAAATTCTTATTTTTATTAGGCCTATTATTATTATTATTATTATTATTATGATGAAGTTACTTTTATTATTAAATAAAAATTACAATTATTTTTCCCCGCAATATTACCGCATAACTGACACACTGCGAGGAGGATAACAAAAGATTAGGCTATTTACTCTTCAATTAAAATATTTTTTATTTATATACAATAAATTATAGGCCTATAATTAAAATATTAACTCAGCAGTCATCAATTAAAATCAATGAATAAAAAGCTTTAGCCTATTTCAAGCACCGATTTTCACAGACAACCTGTTTAACACGAAATAGCCTACGTTTCTTGTCTTTAACTATGTACGTCTACTGTGCTGTATGTATTATATATATGTCTCACACGGTTTTTATTTTTTTGTTGTTTTTTTGTGCAATTTCCTTGTCACAATTCTCCAATTGGGGGAGATTTCTCTGCAGAATCATGGGTAATGCAGTTTTTCAGTATCTCTGCTGTTAAAAATGATTATTATTATTATTTATTTTATTTTTTTAAAGTTGAAATCATGCAGGCAATCATATGCCACCAATGAACAAGCTCGTAGCTCACAGTAGGTCTGTCTTTAATTGTTTATTACTTATCAATAAAAACAAATTCCTATTATGACAAAACGAATGTGATTTTTACTGTTGCGCTGCACTCTGCATGTCCTGACAGGATCATTATGGCCGGGTTAAGAGAGCAGGTTGTATGTATTTGAAACGAATCATGAGCCGTAACTTTGCCATATGGCTGTCTGATCTACAGCGAGCTCTCCAACCCGAACCGTGATCTAAACCGTTCAATCAAAGCCACCAAACTGCTCTCTGGCCGGTAGCTAAGGGCTATGTCCCATATGGCGCAGGGCGCGGGTTCGCGGGTGACCGCTGCTCTGCCTGAAGGGAAGCCGCGAGACACGGTGACCTCACTACAACAATGCAGCACTTCTGCAGCCCTCGTATTTCCAGCGTGACTCCAGACAGACTGCGAGCAGCCATCTGCCCTTTCATTTCCTCTGAACTCACACGGGCTTTCACTGAGGGATCAATGGGCCAGGTAGTCCAGCTCAACAAATGAGCACTACTTAAATATGGAGCCTTTTCACATATCCAACATTCGTCATAGTTGGCTACAATTCTATAGTGGTGAACGGAAACTACAACAAATAGGACTTATTTAAAATAGGACCATCTTCCATGTTGTTTTTTTGAAAAATTTAAGCCAAAGTATGTCATTTTTGCAATGCTTTCATTTGTCCAAGTTTAATATGCAGAATTATTTGAATTAACTTGTATACATGTGTTTTGAGGGTCAATCAAAAAAAAAAAAAAACTAACATGAGCCACTATACAAAGCCACAAAATAACAACTCCCCATGCATTTTCTGAATTTATTTAGCATCTTTTATTGCATACAAAAACATTTTGCAAGCAAAACCAAATCTGAGAAAGTGCTATGAATTTTTCTTTTGTGTTCAAAAATGTTTTTCCTTGCAAAACAGTTCTTCTTGAGTTTGCTTTAGTAATTTTTTGCTCACAAAAGTTTTAATCTCAGCGCCTAAACTCAACAGTTGCTGATACATGCAACAAGTGCTGCAAATGCAGTGGAAACAGACCAATAGAAACACTTACATTCAAAAGCAACTATTGAACTTTTTCTGTACATTCTTGTGATGCGATTTCCATTGAAATCAATTGATTTGCAGCGTAAACTTAATGAGTAAACTCCCTAAATCGAACTTGTCGGAAGTGACTGTTGTTGAGACTCACTTAATTTTCATATAGTTATAGTTCTGTTTAGTTTGGTAAGCATTCTTCTCTAAACTATCTATGCTTGATAGGCAAAATTGTTTAAATCAATGGATTTGTAGCAAATTTGATTTGAGATAAAAGTTGCAATTACCCTTTTTTTTATTATTCTATAAGGGGGTGTACATAACTGTGAGAAGCAAACTCAGAATTAAAAAAAAACAAAAAACAAATACAGAATTTATAGGTCAGGAACTTTTAACTGCGAAAAAGGTCAAAATTATGTGTTATTGCAATTTTTTCAGAATTTTGAGAAACAAAGTCCAAATTGTGAGATAAAAAGTCATAATTACCTTTTTATTTATTCTTTTTTTTTTTATTCCGAGGTGTAAATGGCTTCTATAGTAAACTAGCGAAAAGTGATTGTCGTTAACATTCTTCATCTTACACTTCACCTCATTATAGTTCAGTGATCCATTTACCATTTGGTAAATAGCCTTACCCAAACATTAAACTTATTCTGGCTAGCTAATGAAGTTATTTTTAGTGAATACCAAAAGGTTTGCACACCTTTTTTCTTTTGTGTTCATTTTTCTTTGCAAAACCTTTCTGCACAGTTTTCCTGTATATGCTTAATATGCAACTTTTCCATTGAAATCAGTAGATTCGTAGTGTAAACTCTCATGAAAAGTGATTGTCGGTGAGACTCTTCTCCTCACACTTCACTTCATTATAGTTCAGTGATGCATTTGACATTCAGTAAATAGTCTTATCCAAACATCAGGCTTACTCTAGCTCGTTTAGTACACAATGTTGAACCTCAGGGCTCTTGCTGTGCATGCTGTGGGAGTTTTTCAATTGATGGACTAAGCTGTTTTTTTTATTTGAAACGCACACACAAAGTGAAGAGCTCGTCTGCGGCCGCTTGCCTTTGGGGCTCAAGCTTGTCTGCAGCCTTTGAACTCGGACTCTCGTAAATAAAGCCGGCCGGCCACACGCGTCTGCTCTTTAGCTCGCTAATGGAGCGATGGGGGGGCTGTAACAGCCTAGTAATGGTCTCTTGAGATGCGTCGGTGCTTACATCACTGTCCGGGGATTTCATCAATGCTGGAGCGCAGCAGAGCATGGGAACCCTGATAAGTGTTGCACGGGCTCGATGAAGACATATATGCACAATGATGTAATGTGTGATATAGAGGTGAACGATAATGCTAACCGTATAAATCACGATAGATGCTGGGAATTCATTTAGAAACGGTTTGTGTGTTGCATAACTATGTAGTAAGCCCCTATTTTTAGAAAATCTGGTGAATTAAAGCGTTTTCAAATAAAGGCGCTTTGATTACTTTCTCTTTTTTATTTAGAACTTGATGGAAGCAAACCTCAGTGCAAAAACAGCTTCAACTTATGTAGCACAAAATGTGACTCAAAACAGTCAAACTGATTTTATAAAGCAGCTGTTATTTCACGTTACGCCATATTTACCTAAATATATCTATAGCAAAATCTCTAAAGTTGCACAATATAAACCATCGTACCAGTCTGTTTTCAAATAATTTCTGAAACATTTTTCCTTGCAAAACTTTTCTGCTGTGCCAAAGAGTTTGCCACACAAGTTTCTCTTTTTAGACAGAATCGCGACAATACTTATATCCAGAAAATACAGCAAAGAAAAGTGTAAAACAGGTTAGCACGCACAAAACACTGTGCAGAAAGTCCATATTGACACATTTTTGCCATTGCATAATACACATTTTTGTGCCATTTCATGTTCAAATTGAATCGTTTCTAAAACATTTTATTCTTTGCTTAAAAATGTTTTTCCTTTCAAAACTTTTCTGCTGAGTGGCGAAGAGTTTGCTCGCATAGTTTTTGTGTAATTTCCAAGTTTCTTTTTCCAACCAGCATAATGACAATACTTTCTGTCCAGACAACACAGCAAAGAAAAATGTAAAACAGGTTTCACATGCACAAAATACATTGCAAAAAGTCCATATTTACACATTTTTACTGTTGCATACTGTAATATAAACTATAAAATATATAAACAATTCTGTACTCAAATTGAATCCTTTCTAAAACATTGTATTCTTTCCAAGTTCCTCTTTGTATGTCAGCCAGAACAAAGGGAAGAAAGTAAAGTGTAAAAGGAGCTAGCATACACAAAATACATATTTACACATTTTTACTATTGCACAATATAAACCGTCGTACAATTCAGTGTTCAAAAATACAATTCACTGATTTCTAAAACATTCTATTCTTTCCAATTTCCTTTTAGTTGTTCAGTGCTTGTCGTCCAGAAAATACAGCAAAGAAAAGCACAAAACAAATGAGCACACACAAAATGCCGTGCAGAAAGGCCTCGGAAAGCTATCAGTTTTCCATCCTGCAGATAGACTTTTAATTTATTGGCTTCTGTTATTAAAAAGCCCAGCCCGTGCTCGGCCGCACGTTCCTGGCCACCATGTTTGTGTGTAACACTAACCGCCTGCCATGGTGGGCTCTGCTTTCCACATGACAGCCTCCAAGAAGAGAAAGCCACCTTTCATGCCAGCTTGTATGGAAGGATCCCCTCTCCCACCCAAAACCCCCCGACTTAAGTGTAATCGACCCCCTCCGTTTAGACATTCGCCCCATCGGTTCCCAATTTCTCATCCGACCCATCCCCCTCGTCCCTACTACCGCCAGCCTCCAGGTCTGCTGGACCCTTCACCCCCGGAGCACTGCCCCGAGACGTGGGTCATGGATGGGGACAGCTGGTGGACCTCCCAGGATCCGTCTTATGAGGGGATCGGTCAGGTAACACATCTGGCCTGTTGTAGTCGGGAGGCTCAGACTGCATTAAAACGTCTCGAGTGCATCAGAGAGAGAGAGATAGCTGCGTGTTTTCAGTGCATGCAAATCACATGCACAACGAAAGAGCAACTATTCCGGGATAACATTTCACTGACTAGCCTTGTGAAAAAGAAGTGTGTTTAATTGTATTAAATGTGCACTTCTAGTATACCTCAGACGCTGAAAGTATATTTTTTAAAAACTGTACTTGAAGATGAAATTAAAGGCCACGGTAGACTTTCACAACTGTTTCATAACACACTTAAGCACACTTTTAAAAAACGCACTTTGTAATAATGTTAAATTTGAAGTTTTACTTTATATTTTAAATGATTATATTATAATCTTTTGTTGCACTTTAAAGAGGCACACTTATTTTACTTATGATTACTAAAGAACTTGATTATAATATTAACTGTAGTGTGTTATTTGATATAACATTTAAAGTTAAATTTGAAATGTGCTAAATTGCAATTTCATCATTGCAGATGTGAATTTATAAATATATTTAAATACATGACATATAAGTTTCAGTAGAAATTACACTTAAGTATAGTTTAGGTTAACATGCTGTAAATGCTTATACATCTGACAGTACACTTTAGTCATATTTCAAAGACAATAGAAGTTATTATGAAATTACATATACATAAGTACTTTAGTCCTATTTTATGGGTCAAATAGGCACTCAACTAATTGCATTTAATATAATTTTGCATAATGCTTAATATAATTGTATTTTATATTATATTCTTTAAACGTATATTATTTCTATAAGCAATCTTTTTAAACATATGCTTTTTAAACGTATGCAAACATACTTTACATTTAGTTTTGAAGCTAGATTTACATTTGTATAGAAATTATAAGTGGTGTTTGCATGTGCACAACTTTAAACACACTGCAAGTGTGTTGTTTACTTAATTAAAAGTGGTTTAAGTGGAGATTTGGTGGTTTTCTCCAGTTTTATTGTCCACCAGGTGAAAATCATCAGCTTGTATGCTTAGAAAAATAACAGCACACCTCAAGTACGTAGCACGCAAGCTGCAGGATGAATTATAACAAATGTTATACTTTGGTTTAAAGCTTTGTTCAAATCACTAACCGTAAGTATATGCTATTCAAAGGAGCTTACGCTGTATTTATCCAAGAATATTCCTTTGAAATTGAGTTTGCTGCTTGTTTGACTTGGATTTAAAACCCTGAGCTTTCGCATGACTTGCAAAACAGCCGTCTACATAATATATGCACAATCCAGGAAGACTAAGTAGTTTATTCAGTTAGCAGTCTTGAACTTTTCACCTTGCGTCACGGTAAGCTGCAAATGCTAACATCCTTGGCTTACATTGTTGTGGACATTCACTGAATGATATATGGCTTTATCAAAGAAACCTGTTGAAAAGGTTCCTGCTTATTTGCCCTGAGGGCGGTTAGCATGTGTAAACGCGCCCGAGCGGCAGATACGAGGAACATTTCAGCTTATTCAAGAGAACTAATTTGTTTACATTGTACACGGTCCAAGTTTTTCAGTCGCCACCTTTGGAAATCGATTATGAGAGAAAGTATGAAGTTAATCTTACAAAATCTTTTCAATCATTCACATGTTGACTGATGTTGAGTTATTGACTGCAGTGTTCAGTTTTGTTGTTCTTGACTATGAACTACTGGAGCTCTTAACACAATTAGCGTTCACAAAAAAATTCCAATATAAACATTATTCACATCAGCGCTGGAGAGTATAACGGTATATACTGCGTGATGGTAGAAATATCCCAATTTTGCTTGGGTGCTATCAGACAATCAGCAGTAATGACGCTATTTTCATATCAACCTTCATTTCTTGCATGAATGTTATTTCTTGGTTTGCATCCATCAAGTTCCAAATAAAAACAGGAAATTAATAAGATAAAGCACCTTTAATTTGCAAATTATTTAATGCATTGGATCACACACACTCAGCACTTTGCTTTATGACTCCATGACAGTGACGCATGTGACACTGGCTGTGTGTGTATGTGTGTGTGTGTGTGTGTCTTAAGATATAAGATAAGGACTAAAGGTTGGCAATAGCTGAAGGACCAGCTGCTGTTTGGTGAAAAGAATGAGACTGTAGGGAAAAGGAGGGGTTTGGATGACTGTGTGTGTGTGTGTGTCAAACTAAAAGGGAACTACAAAACTGTGTTGCTTCCTACTCACATTAACATACAGAATCTCTCCACACTATATTCTCTCATTTGTTAAGTCAAGCATCACTATTAGTGTTGATCATATCTTTGGATAATGATCTGAACAAATTAAATGATGTGGAAAATCCCACAGACTTACAGTGAAGTTGGACCCAAGATGAAAATAAAAGAGACTTTTCACTTACAGCAGTAAGCAACTGCCTAGCAACCACCAGATCGCCAAAGCTACTCCATAGCAACACCCCAGTAATGTGACACAGGTACTCAGAAACGGCAAAAGAAATGATTTTTGATCTTGTTGTTTTATATATACCTTGTGATCTTGTTTTTCTAAGGACCTCCAGATCCCAATTTTAAAATTCTCGGATATTTATTGTCTGGAAAGCCAAATATGATCAACAATCAGTGTTTAAACCTTTGAAAGTATTGAAAATCACCCAAAACAATCAACATTTGACCACACCAGTTTCTTTGCTTTACAAAAGGAAGTTTGGTTGTAATCAAAGACTGTTATGAGCGTCGTCTGATCAAAGCGAGGAGTTTATGTGAAGTTGTCGATGGGCCTCTGACTGTAACTGTGCTGCTAAAGTATTCCTGTATACTCAAATCAACAGTTGTTTTGGGAAAAGACCGACTAGAAATTCAGAGCAATTTTTTCTCCAAGTATGATCAACGATAGTAGTGATTCTTGCCTTGTTGCTATTAGTGTTATAAAGAATGTTGCACTACTAAAATTCATGTTTGTTCAGAAAGCTCCTTTTCCTATATTTGCACTATAGGCTTTTCATACCTTTAACCCTGGGCAGTGAAAAATTCCTTGGCCTTGACTCCGAGCCACAGTCCCGGCTGTCTGATGATGTGGCAAAGTGTTAACTGTGACAACGGCTCTTTGCTACTGATCACATTTAGTTGCGCAAGACTCACGAGACTTCGGGAATCCCTCTATGGGCGCTAGCTAAATATTTTGCTCATTACGAGCGAGGTTATCTTCCATCTGGAAGCAGAGGATCGGTTGACAATTCAAAGCAGAAGCGGAGTTCAAGGCCTCCAGCCTCACCCTAAAACCGAGGGGTTAACGCCGGCCAGCCCGTAATGAACCGAGCACCGATAAACTCAGGAAGAGCCATGCTTCCTATGAAAATATTTATCATTCCAGAAACCTTTGGCTACAGAGGACTTTAGGAATTAATTCGTGTTTTCTTAAGAGGGGGCGTCTCAGGATGGGGAACTCGGGCCTCGCTTTGCCTCCTCGAGCAGGAATTGTGCAGCTTATTCACAATTTATTAGGGTTAGTAATCAGAACCATGACGGAAAGAGAGCTCAGAATGAGACCCGATGTTATTATACACTGAAAACGAGAGCGTTAAATCAAACTTGCCCCTGTGCACATGACCTTTGATGTGCGTCTAACATTTTCCAAAACGAATTGAAGCAAGTCTGCATTTATGTCTGATTCAGTCTAATCAATCTGTGATCTGACATATCCACAAAAGGCTTTGATTAAATTAATAAAAAATATCTGCATGCTTTAAAATGGAGTACTGCACATACTCCAAATCTACATTGTGACACGGAGAATAAGAGATCTGACTCCATTTTCAAAGCATGTAAAATGTGAACGCAAAGACAGAGGGGTTCATTTTTACCAATTCATTTTTTTGTGATAGTCAGAAAGGTTTGAATTTGATTCTTTTAAAGTGTGAACAGACTGGAAACTGGCCACTTCAACTGGATTTGATTGAATCCAGTTGAACTGAACTGAATTTGGTTCTTTTAAAGAGGAATTACACCAAACTCCAACACCAGATAAAAGTTCATCATAATACAAAGTTTTTCAAAGTAATCACAATATGTCAAGTTGCCAAAGACAAAATTAGTTGCATTGTATGCTTGTGCAGATGTTCTGCGATGAGAAATATTATTCGTTATATCGTCGTCATGATAGAAAAACAAAATCTGCTGAGTTGCCGTGCATGAGTCAGTATTTCTTGGATTTGCTTTGGTGTTGCAAAGTCATGGTGGTGGTAGAATCATTGCATTTGGGAATGAAAGCATTGGCGTTTAGGATTAGTACTACATCTGCAACTGGTTTTGGATCTCAGTGTCCGATTCCTGATCTCTTCTGTGGACCTGGATTGATAATAATTTGGAATTGTGCAACAGTGTCCTGCGTTCTCGTGAAACAAAGCGGTGAATGTATTGAGCAGGGGGTTGTGAGAGCTTCTCGAGGACGATGAATGCTTCTCTTTGAAAAATGCTTAGCAAGGCACCCTAAAATTACCTTATTAGCTTCCTGACTTTAAACATCGCCTCAGCGATTTCAGAGTAATCATCTAGCTCTGTGAAATCCAGCATTGATTTAGTTCAAACAGCCAAATTTCATAAAAGAAAACTGCTCATGTGAATAGACACGTATGCATAAACTAAGACTACTAAATGAGGGTGAAAATCTTTACCAAGGGTGATTGTACCGAGTGAAGCAATGCAGATCAATTAAATTAAGAATGATGCATATGTTTCTATCTGAAAAACAAAGTATTCTGTTCAAAGACCTTCTACAATATTAGGAAAATTATTCTGAATAGCACTAATTAAAGTTTCTTTGGTTTTTAAATAATAGAAGGGGCCTTTTCCCGTCAAAAACGACTGCATTTTAAATGTCGGGTAGTGATCTGAAACAATATTTCACTGCATTTTAACCCAAAAGAATTAGTTAAAATCATGTTAGCATTTTAATCATGCTGAGCTTCCCATGATATAAGCAAAAAAGAAAAAGAAAAAAATGTCATTGAACTTTTACATTTCACCTTAGTTTTGATGGAAAAAGGCCCAAATCAGACAATCATTTATAATATTTTAAGTCTGTGTAGTGTTGGATCATCATTTTGTTTCTTTTGTGCATTCGGTCAGTGTGATGCTTCAGTCTCAGTCTAAAAATAGGTACTATATTAATACAAATTATTACAAATACAAAATACGTATCTTTCTGATTTGGAGAACTAATATTTCACTTAACAGCTAAGTGACTTTCAAATAAATATTTGATTCTAACTGTATTCAAATTATAGTACTTTTAATTCTGTTTGCATCAAATATTTTGTTTATTAAATCTGTCTAAACTATGACTGGCAAATTATTGTTATTACTTTGTGTTTGGAATCCAGTAAGCAAAAAACTGATCTGAAGAACCTGCAATAATACATGCAGATGTTTTTAGCTATTTTTAGTTTTATTCATCTATCTATTAAATTTATTTTACCCTACATTGCCAAATATAGTTCTTGATATAGCAGAAAGTTTTGAAGCTAGTAACTACTCAAGAGCTTCATTAAATAGTTCAAGAGCTTCATTTATAACTGAATAATCTCAACTAGAATCATCAATTCAGTTCAAACTATAGCATGATTAAACTTAGGCATTTTTTATATTGTTTGATTAAAGTGTTATGCAAAAATGTAATACGAATACAAACAATAATGAAAATGTGTCTGTGTTCTTACATAAAACAGAAACACTCAATGCACTGCATACAGTAGGCCTTGTTTTATTTTATCTGCACTCTTTTAAAAAAAGGGTTACAGGGTTCGTGAATTTCTATATGGTTCTAAAAAAAAATAGTGATGTTTCTTTATTGGTTCTTCAGATCAGTGTTTAGGTGAAGGGAGAAGAATAAAAAGGTTCTCCCATGACATACCACTATAACACTATTTTGTTCCTAAATTAAACTTGTTTTTTTGTTGTTTTTTTAAGAATGTTTTTAGATATCATCCTTTAACCCTTATCAAAATGTTAACAAACGCGTCCTCCTGAACTTCCCTCGTTTTAAGAGATTTTCTAACGACATAACTCACAATATGAAGAATAAATAATGCGTTATATTATAAAACCAGGAAATATTAGCGGTTCGTTGTCAAATACAACGCACAAGAAGACAATATCAGTGAGGAAATGATGCACTCACCATTGTCTGAAGCAAAGCAAATGAAAAATCAGCTGTAAATTCAGCAAAGTTTCCTCTCCATCCTGCGGGATGTGCGTTGATCAAAGCGCCGACAGACGGATATAATGTCGCATCCCGCCGCTGCTGTTACATTCGAATTTTGAAACTTGGAACGATCCGGCTGCGCGCGCTGTGATCGAGAGCTCTGCCGCGTGTGTCTCGTTCCCTGCGTGTGTGGCGCACTCGAGTGCGCACTAATGTGAAGAAACGTTCAATAAATGAGCGACCTGACGTTCCTCCTCCTACTGCTCCAGTCCTCAACGCGCGCGTGTAGCTCCGCCACAGTGACCATCCTGCTCTGTGTGCACGCGCACGCTCATTTATCTATGCTTGTAAGTTTTAAAAATGTACCACACAAATATAGCGGAACATGAAAAACAGACATAAAAGGGTATTTGAATTACTTTTTAATGCTTTATAAATCAGTCAGCCATACATATAATGTATTTGTTATTTTGAATTTTCTTTTGCAAAAGTTTCTAAAAAAAGAAAAAAAAAGTGAATATATGTTGTTCAAAAGCACACTAAATAGTGTCTTACTCGAAATGTATCAGTACAGAAAGGTTTGTGTGTTTAAGTTCAGGGGATATAAAATAGTTGTAGTAACAATACTAGTCAGTGCTAGCAAAAACAAATGTATCTTTCTGAAACTTTATTTCAATGGTTTAAACACAAGTATTAACCCCATAACAGTCAGAAAAGTTATTAATGTATGTTTCAAGGGAAGTTGCATTGTAAATCCTGATGATCACATTTAAATGATGATGATTTATGTCTTCGTTATGAAGGCACAGTGTTCATAGTGTGTTTCAGCAAATACAATGTATGATTTCCAGCCAGTGTGAACGAATAATACTGAACAAATAGTTTTGATCCATAACTGGATAAACATGTTGATTTTTGTTCCTCTTTTATAGAGTTCCGTTGTATTATGAGCAGTAAAGCAAGTTTCTTTTGAAAATCATTGACAGTTTGTTTCCAAGGATCATTTCAAAAGCGGTTAAAAGAGAAAGATAAATCATCATCATATCGTTATCAACAGAAATGTCCTCAGGTATTACAGTATACGTGTACATTTCATTTTCATTTGCATTAGAAGGTTAGTGGTGTTTCATTATACTCATGTTCATCATAAGTATGTACTTAAATGTAAATACATATAACTTCATTATAAAATAAAAAATTTGATAGTGGCTCTCATTTAAAATTGTATTCTTTATAAAATATTTTGTCATTGGAAACTAGCCATGTTGATTTTACGTGAATAAAACGTCAGAATTGTCAGATATAACTCTGAATTTGAGAAAAAAAAAATTGAATTCTGATTTTATATCTCACAATGCTGTGTCTATAGAGGAATTTGTCAGAATTGTGAGAAGAAAAAAAAATCACAATTACCTTTTCTTTTTTAAATTATTTTACTCCCTGGCAGATACAAGCTTCCATAAGGTGTTGTGTGTGTGTGTGTGTGTGTGTGTGTGTGTATTTTAATAAAAATCTATTAACTTGTATTCTTTGATGCAGTTATTATGTTAGGTAAACATTAGGTGAAGCAAACTAAATATTCAGGCTAATCAAGTTGTTAATGACATTTCCTCTTTCTTTTACTGTTTTGTTTCCCAGTACATACCAGATTTGTGAGGTGAGTCTGAACTAGTTTGCAAGGCTTGTAAATAATCTGATAAAACATTTGTGTGAGCGTCTCAAACAGCAATGTTAAAGCTTGTGTTGTTATGTGTTGTATGTTTATTCTCTCAGCAGTTTGCACAAAGCTGATGAATGAATGAAGCATCTCAAAATACAAAAAATGTGGGCTAGTTGTCACACAGGAAGTTTTCACAAGCACCTTGAATGAAATGTCTAATTGTACAAATGCTGGTTTTTACAATCAGTGGTTGTCTATGCTGGGTTCAAACACCTAGTTTAACTAGTTAATGATATTTTGTATCTGCACTGGTCAAGAGTTTAAGGTTTGGGTCTGTGAGTTTCAAAAATAAACTGGTGTAAAAAGTGTGACAACTAGCCCTGGTCTGTCTATTATTGCAATTAAAATCGAAGACAGATATCAGATTGTGGTGCATGAAGTTGTAGTAACACTCTACATCTGGGGGTCAAATCAAGTTCACACTTTGTTAATGTTAAAAGAAACATTACAACAGTGACCATCATCTGGTTACAATAAGCAGTGATTCAGATGTGTGTGTGATATGCTAGTGGATTTGATTTATTTCCAGAGATGGCAACAGTCGAGACAGAAAGGTAGAAAGAGTCTGAATGCAGGAGAGCCAGAGCGCGGATGAGGAAAAATCTGGTAACCTTACCTATGACTGTAGTTAAGTAACGCAACCCAGACACGAATTTGTCTGGCTGTGATTCATTTTGCGAGGAGGGTGGCCGATCTCCACACTTTCTGTGGAATGTGCGGCTAAAGAAGAAAATAAAAGCAGCCATTGTCTTTATCTTTATTTCTCTCTTGGAGTTTTGTTGAGCCGGTCAAACACGCTGTGAACAGCAAGAGATCAGGGAGAGTTTCCTCTCAATTCATTTCTATCTACCATCCCTCACGAGCAAAGAACTAGAACCCATTTCCAAAACATCATGTAAATATTCCCCAAAAGAGATGAAGCTCGTTTCTATTTAAGTCTGCATTCAGCTGATGCCAATACTAATATTAAAACCATGAAGCGGTAGTGAATATATTTAGGGGGAAAACTGAGCATCACATTTAAATTGCTCATATTTTAATGAAATCTTTAACACGAAGCGATAAAGTTTAGTGTTTGCATCATCCTGTTGTGTTTGTGCTCCAGACATACAGTAATTGTGCTGTTACTTTACCAATCAGTGACTGTTTCACCTTGTTTTCACATTATTTTCACCTTGAGGACACTTTCGACTTTTGAGGCAGCCACTTAGCACCTGGAACACCTTAGCAACTGCCTGGAAATGCCCTAGTAACATCCTAAAAAATGACTCAGAACACCTTTGGCACCACACACTGCACAAATCTCCTGGCAACCACATAGCAACTTCCTTAAAACTTCACTGAATAACTTAGAAACACATAGAAATGCACCAACAACATCTTAGGACACCTTGGCAACTGCATAGCAACAAACCACTCAGAAGACCTTAGCAAACTTTAGCAGTCTTAGCAACCACAGCAAGACCTTAGCAATCTTACAGACCACATAGCAAGCAACATGGTGAAAAAACTCTCAGAACAGCTCTGCAGCTACATAGCAATGCCCTAGCAACTGCATAACAACATGCTAAAAACCACTTAGAACACATTTGAAACCGCATAGCAACTGGACAAAGTCTCTTAGGAGACCATAGAAACTGCATAGCAACACCCTGGCAACCAGACAGCAACAAACTACAATCCACTCAGAAGACCTTAGTAACCACATAGCAACACCCTAGAAACTGCACAACAAAATACTATAGCAACTACATTGCAATGTCTTACAACCACTCAGAACAACCTAGAAACTGCATAACAACTTAAAAACTACTCAAAATGCCTTAGCAACCACATAGCAACACTCTAGCAACTGCATAACTAAATACTATCACAATTGCATTGCAATGTCTTAGCAACCACTCATAAAAACCTTTAAACCACCTAGCAACATGCTAATCCATCCAGAACACCTTAGCAACCACAAAACTAAATCTAGGGGTGACCCCGAATAGTCGATGCTTCGATAGGAGGAGCCCGATTCGACTCCCAATCTCACAGTCGAATATTCGCGGGGTGTTATGATCATGCCATTTTGGCTATATAGGGATGCTCAATGTCTGATTTCACATAGAACTACCGGTTTTCTCCCAATAAGTTAATATACAGCCTATTAAGATATTGTTGTAAATAAGAATCTTTTAAGCTTTTAATAAATATTTTTAACGTGCGTGAATAAATCCAACCACCCCTATAGATTTAAATTTCACTTAATCCATCATCTTGGCAGCAAAGATTTAAATCTTTAACAAGACAGAGTGAAAGACTGGATTTTTTTCTATCAGGTAGGGTATAAGTGATATCAAAATATTTCAGCCGGTTTATATCCTGTATAACTATGACTGGGTCATATACATTACATTATAACGAGAACACTATTACAATAAAACGCTGTGAATTTTTAGAGTTTAGTTGCCGTGTTTCTGCGCGTTGTTGTGTGAAGAACGCGTCCACAAAATGAGTTCATTCAGAGCCGCGCAGACACGTTCAGTTGTGTATTCGGGGCATTTTGTGCAGATAGCCTGTAAGTCGTAATATTGACATTATGTTGCATAAATAACGACCCGTATTCTATATGAGATAAATGATGAGTTAAATCCCATTGATTAAAAACCTGCTATCGAATGCTTCACTCTACTGGTCATCTTCAGCGCGCGCAGCTCAAATGCAGAACATTAATAACTACTGTCATGTACATAACGTTATAATGAGAGCACCACTGTTGTAAAAAATGAATTCTTAGGGTTTCGCTGACATTTAATGTTAACTATCTTTAAATCAAAACATAAAACATTATTTTTGTATCTGCGAGGCATCCGTTACACATTTCCCCTGTGTGTTAAAGTCAATTTTTTTGCCCCGCCCCCAAACATATGATTCGACTATCAGTCGAGTATCGGCATGATTCGAAAATTCCGATTCGACTGTGAAAATCCTTAGTCGGGGACACCCCTAATAAATACTATAGCAACTGTATTGCAATGTCTTAGCCACCCAGAACAACATCAGAACTGCCTAGCAACATGCTACAATCCACCCAGAACACTTTAGCAACCACATAGCAACACCTTAGCAACTGCAAAACTTAATACTATAACAATTGCATTGCAATGTCTTAGCAATCACCCAGAACAACCCTTAAAATGCCTAGCAACGTGCTACCAACCACCCAGAAAACGTTAGCAACCACATAGCAACATTCTAGCAACCGCAAAACAAAATACTATAGCAACCACATTGCAACGTCTTAGCAACCACCCAGAACAACCTCTAAACTGCCTAGCAACATGCTACAATCCTCTCAGAACACTTTAGTAACCACATAGAAACACCCTAGTAACCGCAAAACACTATACTATAGTAACCACATTTCTGTCTTAGCAACCACCCAGAACAACCTCGAAACTGCCTAGCAATATACTACAATCCACCCAGAACACTTTAGCAACCACATAGCAACACCTTAGCAACCGCAAAACAAAATACTATAGCAATCGTATTGCAATGTCTTATAGCAACCACCCAGAACAAACTCAGAACTGCCTAGCAACATGCTACCAACCACCCAGAACACCTTAGCAACCACACAGAAACACCCTATCATCGTGATGGCAGGTTTTGCACATGACTTGAAGTGGATGTCATAAAGCAGATTTCCTTTAATGTACTTGAGTCTCAGTGCTGCACCAATAAACACAGTAGAGCCCTTCCCAGCACTAATAAACTCTCAGTCTGTGGTGGTTCTGTGAGTAGTTCAGCTAACCCCTCACACACCGGCCGCTCGTCTCTCAGCGCCCCACCAGTGCCCCTCTTGTCCATGGAATGTGGAAATCATTTCCCCCTTAATTTTATAATGGAGGTGGAGGGGCGGCCTCCCTTTGGTTCAATTTTCACCAACACCATAAAACGCAGCGGTCGTAAGAACAGCGCCGACATCTGTTTTTTCCATCGCCGGGACTTTAATGATCAGGTAATAAAAGTTTCATTTGACAGAAATTACAACAGATGTTTCAGCCGATAAAGTTCAGATAGAAGCGATCTCTCCGGAGACCTCGCTGACCCGACAGGCCCACCTTCACTACATACCTCCGCAGCAAAAGCCACTGCGGTCACATCCAGTTTACTTCCACTTTCCAAAATAGCGATTTTTGCGTGTTTGTTTTTTAGCTTTGGAGTTTAAAGGGATAGTTCACTTAAAAATTTAATTCTGTCATTATTTACTCACCCTCCATTTGTTACAAACCTCTATGAGATTCTTTCCTCTGTTAAACACACAAAAAAGATATTCTGAAGAATGCTGTTAACCAAACAGTTGACGGTAGCCATTGACTTCCATAGTATTTTTTCTTCCATTCTATGAAAGTCAATGGCTGCCGTCAACTGTTTGGTTTCTACGGTGGCCCAGTAGTGCACAACACAACAAAATCTCCACAACACAACAGAAACAAGACGCAACACAACAAAATTTGTTTCCTTCAAATGCCTGCAAGAATGATCACTGTGTGCAGCGTTCTGAACAAGTTGCTGTAACATTTTAGCATTGCATTGCTAAATGTTTACAATGCGATGTTAAAATGTTACAGCAAGTTGTTCAAGAAGAGAAAATTACTTACAAACTAAACAATGGAAACCTCATTTAATCTATTGATGCACTGTGCACATTTACAGACACTTGCACACTGTGATTTGGGCTTGCACTGCTGTTAATCTGAAGAGTGGCTTCATAAACCTTGAAAAATATCATTGTGAAACATTTCTTAACCCAGAGTTTAAAATCCTCTTGTCAAGTCAAGTCACCTTTATTTATATAGCGCTTTTACAATACAGATTGTGTCAAAGCACTTAACAGTATCAAATTGGAGGATAGAGTGTCAGTAATGTATAATGATAAGATTAAACACTCAATTTTCAGTTAAAGGCATTTCATTATTGAATTCAGAGATGTCATTGTCTAGCTCAGTTTAGTTTAAATAGTATCTGTGCAATCAAATCGGCGATAATCGCTAGAAATTAAGTGTCCCCAACTGAGCAAGCCAGAGGCGACAGCGGCAAGGAACCAAAACTCCTCTGAGACATAATGGAGAAAAACCTTGGGAGAAACCAGGCTCAGTCGGGGCCAGTTCTCCTCTGACCAGACGAAACCCGCAGTTCAAAAGTTTATATTTCTATTTTAATTTTGTTGCAATTTCTAACAATAGTAGTATTATGTAGTTAGGTATTTTATTATATTTTAGTTATTTTGTTATTTTTGGTTGATATATCTGGGGATATATCTCTGGGGGTCATCCGGCGTCCTGGTCTCCGCCGACGATCAGGGCCGCAGACGTCACCTCCCGCGCCGACCCACCATCTGATCGGACACGGACCGAGAAACAGACTAGGAAAGAAACAGACAAACATTAGCGCAGATGCCATTCAACTTACGATGTAACGAGTACATCGTGTGTTATGGGGAGTGTTCCCGGTTCCGGTTGATCTAATTAATGCAGCCTAACAACTTTAACGGATTTGAATAATAGAAGCGTATTAATGTGTTATGTGTAAGCCAGGCTAAAGAGATGGGTCTTTAATCTAGATTTAAACTGACAGAGTGTGTCTGCCTCCCGAACAGTGTTAGGTAGACTGTTCCAGAGTTTGGGTGCTAAATAGGAAAAGGATCTGCCGCCCGCAGTCGATTTTGATATTCTAGGTATTATCAAACGGCCAGAGTTTTGAGAACGCAGCGGACGTGGAGGACTATAATGCGATAAGAGCTCGCTCAAGTACTGAGGAGCTAAACCATTCAGGGCTTTATAAGTAATTAACAAGATTTTAAAATCTATCCGATGCTTGATAGGGAGCCAGTGCAGTGTTGACAGAACCGGGCTAATATGGTCATATTTCCTGGTTCTAGTAAGGACTCTAGCTGCTGCATTTTGGACCAACTGTAGTTTGTTGATCAAGCGTGCAGAACAACCACCCAATAAAGCATTACAATAGTCTAACCTTGAGGTCATAAACGCATGAATTAACATTTCTGCATTTGACGTTGAGAGCATTGGTCGCAATTTAGATATGCTTTTGAGATGAAAAATGCAGTTTTACAGATGCTAGAAACATGGCTTTCAAATGACAGATTGCTATCGAACAGCACACCTAGGTTCCTGACTGATGAAGAAGAATTGACAGAGCAGCCGTCAAGTGTTAGATAATGTTCTAGGTTACATGTGGGGTTTTAGGTCCGATAATTAACACCTCTGTTTTTCAGAATTTAGCAGTAAAAATTACTCGTCATCCAGTTTTTATATCGACTATGCATTCCGTTAGTTTCTCAATTTGGTGTGTTTCACCGGGCCGCGAAGAAATATAGAGCTGAGTATCATCAGCATAACAGTGAAAGCTAACACCATGTCTCCTGATAATATCTCCCAAGGGTAACATATAGGCGTGAAAAGTAACGGCCCTAGTACTGAGCCTTGAGGTACTCCATACTGCACTTGTGATCGATATGATACCTCTTCATTCACTGCTACGAACTGATGGCGGTCAGATAAGTACGATTTGAACCATGCTAAGGCACTTCCACTAATGCCAACAAAGTTTTGTAGTCTATTCAAAAGAATGTCGTGGTCGATAGTGTCGAACGCAGCGCTAAGATCCAGTAGAACTAATAAAGAGATACAACCACAATCAGATGATAGAAGCAGGTCATTTGTAACTCTAATGAGAGCAGTCTCAGTACTATGATACGATCTAAATCCTGACTGGAATTCCTCACAGATATCATTTTTCTCTAGGAAGGAATATAATTGTGAGGATACTACCTTTTCTAGTATCTTTGACAGAAAAGGGAGATTTGAGATCGGTCTGTAATTAACTAGATCTTTGGGGTCAAGTTGTGGTTTTTAATGAGAGGCTTAATAACAGCCAATTTGAAGGTTTTGGGGACATATCCTAATGACAATGATGAATTAATAATAGCCAAAAGAGGATCTATGACTTCTGGAAGCAGCTCTTTTAGTAGTTTAGATGGAATCGGGTCTAACATACATGATGTTGGTTTAGATGATTTAACAAGTTTATACAATTCTTCCTCTCCACAGTAGAGAATGAGTGGAATTGTTCCTCAGGGGTCTATTGTGCGCTATCTGATGCGATACTGTAGTTGACGGCTGCAGGATACAATTTTATCTCTGATAGTATCGATCTTGGAAGTGAAGTAGTTCATAAAGTCATTACTGCTATGCTCTTGGGAAATGCCAACACCTGTTGATGCTTGATTTTTCGTTAATTTAGTTACTGTATTGAATAAATATCGGGGTTATGTTTGTTTTCTTCTAGAAGAGACGAAAAGTAATCAGATCTAGCAGTTTTAATGCTTTTCTGTAGGATAGGGTACTTTCCGCCAAGCTAAACGAAATACCTCTAATTTAGTTTTCCTCCAGCTGCGCTCCATTTTCCGGCTGCTCTCTTTAGGGCGCGAGTGTGCTCATTATACCACGGTGTTGGACTCTTATCCTTAATCTTCCTTAAGCGTAAAGGAGCAACCGCATCTAAAGTGCTAGAAAAGAGAGAGTCCATAGTTCCTGTTACATCATCAAGTTGTTCTGAGCTATTGGATATGCTGAGGAACTGAGATAAGTCAGGAAGATTATTTATAAAGCAGTCTTTTGTGGTAGAGGTAATGGTTCTACCATATTTGTAACAAGAAGTTGGCTTTACAGCTTTAGCTATATGGAATATACAGGAGACTAGATAATGATCTGAGATATCATCGCTCTGCTGCAAAATTTCAACGCCACTGACATCAATTCCATGTGACAGTATTAAATCTAGAGTATGATTTCGACAAATTCTTTAATAAAGTCTGTATGGTGCCCTGGTGGCCTGTATACAGTAGCCAGTACAAACATCACAGGGGATTTATCATTAACACTTGTTTCTTTGGATAACGTTATATGAAGCACCATTACTTGAATCTAATTATACTTGAAACCCAACCTCTGAGAGATACTGAAAATATTTCTATAAATTGTAGCAACACCTCCCCCTTTACCTTTTGGACGCGGTTCATGTTTGTAACAGTAATCTTGGGGTGTAGACTCGTTTAAAGTAATGTAATCATCTTGTTTTAGCCAGGTTTCTGTCAGACAAAGCACATCTAGTTTATGGTCAGTGAACATATCATTTACAAAAAGTGCTTTTGAAGAAAGGGATCTAATATTTAATAAGCCAAGCTTTATCATGTGTTTATCTGTATTATATCGTTTTTTATTTGTTGAACATCAATTAAATTGTTACTATTACTTTGGTTTGGATGTTTTCTGTATTTTCTAGTTCGGGAACAGACACAGTCTCTATAGTGTGATATCTAGGTGAAAAGTTTCTATGTGCTGAGAGTTAACTGACTTTGGTGGCGTGAGGCGGCTAGCAGGCGATCGGTTTAGCCAGTCTGTCTGCTTCCTGACCTGGGCTCCAGTTAGTCAAGTACAAACTCTAAGACTATGTGCCATATTTCTAGAGAAGAGCGGCACCACCCCAAGAGGGATGAACACCATCTCTTTTCAACAGGTCAGGTCTGCCCCAAAAATTCTTCCAATTGTCTATAAAGCCTATGTTATTTTGCGGGCACCACTTAGACATCCAGCCATTAAGTGACGACAGTCTGCTATGAATCTCATCACCACGGTAAGCAGGAGCGGACCAGAGCATATTACAGTGTCTGACATCGTACTTGCAAGTTCACACACCTCTTTAACATTATTTTTGGTGATCTCCGACTGGCGAAGTCGAACATCATTAGCGCCGACGTGGATAACAATCTTACTGAATTTACGTTTAGCATTAGTCAGCACTTTTAAATTTGCCAAGATGTCAGGCGCCTGGCTCCCGGTAAACAATGGACTATGGTGGCTGGTGTCTCTATTTTCACGTTCCGTACAATAGAATCGCCAATAACTAGAGCACTTTCATCAGGTTTCTCGGTGGGTGCGTCACCGAGTGGGGAGAACCTGTTTGATGTTCTGATCGAACGGAAGAGTGGTGTTTTGACCCGCGACTATGCCGCCTCACTGTCACCCAGTTGCCCTGCTGCACGGGCTCAACCGAAACCGAACAATGTACAGGACTCCTTGAGCTAGTCGCATCCAAAGCAGTATCTACAGCCCTCACATTCTTACTATCCTCAACTAAAGTTTGGATGCGTGTCTCTAGTTCTAAAACCTTCTCTGTCAGCCTAACTATTTCCCTGCATTTATCACATGTGAATCCCTCGCTGCTGACAGAGACAGATAAACTATACATGTGGCAAACAGTGCAAACAACAATAGCAGGAGAAGAAGCCATTACTCACCGTGATTGATGAATGATACCAACTTAACTTACCACTTACCACTGTTGTTTGATGAGCTCATGAAAACGGAGCGAGGAAAAATAAAATAATAATAGGCGCGAATAGAATGCAAATGGAACCACGAGTGACAAGCTAACGGGCTAACAAGCTGCACTCGCGGTTTTTAAAGGAGAACGATCAAATTAGTTAGATTAGTTTGAAAGATAACACCAGAAATATGGTGGGAATTAAGTTATATATTATCACTTTAGACAAAAGGGATTGAAAGTAAAGTAGAGATTCAATAAAAAGCGAAGGTACACGGAGCTACAAACACAAACCTCTCAGCAGCACAACAGACTGAAGCCAATGGGTTTGTAATGGGTTTAAAGGAGTAGTTCACCCAAAAACGAAAATTTGCTGACAATCTATTCAAATTTGGCATTACATCACTACAGTGAATGGGTGCCGTCAGAATGAGAGTCCAAACAGCTGATACAAACATCACAATAATCCACAAGTAATCCACACCACTCCAGTCCATCAACATGCGAGTCCATAATCCATAACATTGCTTCCTCCAGTGAAAAAGTCACCTGGTCTGAATCAGCAGAGAAATCTGCATAGATCAAACACCATTTACAAGCAAAAACAGTTCTAATCCAATATGTGGATAGATTTTGATGTGAAAGACAACAGGGGATGGACTTTTTCATGGACATTCTGACGGCACCCATTCACTGCAGATGGTCCATTGAAGAAGCAAACTCATCTACATCTTGGATGGCTTGAGGCCGAGTACACGATCAGCAAATTTTCATTTTTGGGTGAGCTGTTCATTTAGGAAATGTATTTTTCTCAGAAATCTGAGTGAAAGGTGTGTACAAATCTTCCGGTATGTAAAGCTTAAAAACAACTGAAGAAACGTTTCCAAGTATGCTCTGACAAAAATGCACTGATTCAAGAGTGCCTTGCAGGAAGGTATTTGATACAAACAGCACTATTATCCCATGAACTAATATTCAGTCTTGTCTTGTCGACTGATGTGAAAATGCCAGTCTGGAATGAGTGAAACATCGCGAAAAACAGTGCGGCTAAACAGACACTAAACAGAAAAATTACATTTGATTAAGGCTGAAAATTAAAACCTTAATCAATGTCAGACGTCAGTCTTAACTTTTGTTAGGCCTTCAAGTGGATTTATTGGCATGCTACACACTGTAACTGTACATTGCCAAAGTTTTATTAATATTACATAATATTTTCAGTAGTTTTAGGACTTTATTTCTTTAATGTTGACAATGTAGTTTTAAATGTACATGAATGTATAATAGAATGTTATTTCTTTGTCATTTTCACCATTTTTATCACATTTTATATCACACATAGCGTCTTCACTAAATGTTTTTAAATAGCACTGCAGAGAGACAAAGTCATTTTTAAAAGCCCAAATGATCCAAATGAAGTAATAGTAGCATGCACAATCATTTTAAAAGAGCAAAATGCTGTTTAATATAGTTTTAGATGCAGTATACATATCTATTTGCAACAATTAAATAATGCAATTAAAATAATGTTAATAATAAAATAAATTACTGTAAATATTTTTTTCAGTGCTTTAGATGTTTTGAGCATTTATATTCTGTTGCACATGCAGTGTCTTTTTTTCCCCCCCCTCACATTTAATGGCGACATCATTTGATTGGCACCTGTTCTGACCCGTTGAAATGAACAGGCCCCAGATGATTTATAATAAAGCCGGGCCACGAGCAATCTGAACGCTTTACGACAGATCAGGACTGTGTGAAAGTGCGAGTGTGTGTCTTTCACAGCGCGTCTCTTCTCTTTTCCCAGCCCAGCCCCAGAGGTGAGACAGATACGTTCACACATTTCATTTTGTGGTTCCCACGGCAGTCAAAAATGCACCTGACCCCAGGGCTCATGTACTGGGGGATTTTTTTTATATTTTGCTCTTAAAGGAGCAGCCGTGACTAATGCACATTTTACTGTCTCCATTATGCTGCTGGATATTATGAAGTTTCATGCAACATGACTGGATGTGTGTGTGGGGGGGCTCAGCAAAACACATCCTCTGTCACGTTTGTCCATAGGTGTACAGATATCTATGCATCCCTGTGGATGTGTGTGTTTTTATTGACTGTATTGTGGGGGCAGTTTACCCAAAAATAGCCATTTCTGTCATCTGTTCCAGTCTTGTATAATGAAGTGTTTTCATATAACTTCACCTTTTGTATTTGCCGTGAAGAACACTGAACCAGCTAACAGGGAACGTTCTCAGAACATTCTGGCAACGTTAAAAGAACATTAATAGAGTATTCATTCAAAGTTATCTGACTCTGCTTTTAATAATATTCTCATAACATTAGCACTGAAACAAAGGTACAAAAAAAAGTTTTATTTCAGAAATAATTTAGTTTGACATTTGTCTCAAGTTTTTTTCTACTTGTTTTAAAGTTTAAAAGTAATGTTCCCAAAATGTGAACAAAATTATTAAATGGAATGCTCTCTTAATATTTGCTTAAATAAATAAATACATTTTATAACACTTTACTTGAAGTTATATATATATATTTATTAAAAAATAATATATTAATTTATAATATATATTCTATATTTATTATTGATTAATTGATTTTTTCACACACAAACACACACCCATAAATAAACATTTAGATTTATATGCATTATATAATAATAGTATACAAATGTATTATAAATATAAATGTTTTTAATGCATTGAAAACATCTCATGAATAATTGTAAACACCGTTATATGCATTATAACACTTATGTATTCATTGTTACACCTTTAGAAAGTGTAATTAATTAGAGTAAATGACAAACAACCTATTTCAGGTGTAACAAGGAATCTGCGAATATTTTATTGCATTTCACTTAGTTACAAAGTTATTCATGAAAAGATATAACGTACATTATTAATACCTTTCAAGTGTTATCAAAAATTTTGAAAACATTTAAAAATGTTTTGATCATTCAGAGAACACTCAGAAATAACATTTTTTATAACTTAATGGGAATGTTAGTAAAATGTTCTTAGAACGTATTTTTGTTAGTTGGGGAAACTGTACAAGAGGGTGTGTAAATGATGATGGAATTTTTATTTTGTGTGTGTGTGTGTGTGTGTGTGTGTGGATGTATCTGTATCCTCCCTCAGGCAGAGGCGACTAGGAAATGAATAGAGGCTGTTCTCAATAGCTTTGTGTTTCTGTTTGTTTGTCCCTCTGTAAGCTGGGTGTAGGTAGGAGGGTCTCTGAGAAAGCTGGTGTTTCGCATGGCCACAGGCACTGAAGCATTGTTAACCAAACAATACAGCAGGTCCTGGCATTAACACGTCTCTGTTTAAGAGCTGCCAAACAACAGTTGCCTTCCCAACAGCAGCGCAGGACTGCAACTGAAACTTGCGGGTAAACCTTGATTTAAGAGCTCGCAATCTACTCACAGAAATACTGTTATTCAATACGCTGAAAAACAGGAGCAAACACAACAAACATGTAATGCTGCTCCATTTTAATATTAGATAAATGTTATGATAAGGTGTCGGTGCATATTTTTGCTGAACAGTTAGATCACATAGGAAATTAAAATATTTTTTTATTTTATTTTTATTTTTATTTTCTATTGTATTTTTGTTATATTTATTTTATTTATTATACATTATAATAAATAAATAAATATTTTATTAGATTTTTTTACTCAGAGGTTGATCTTTCATTGTTCAGAAGATTACTTTATATTACATTTAATTATCAACTTGTTTATCATATTGATTGATTATCCCTACCGATTATCAGTTTGATCTTTGATGATTAACTCTCAAATTTTTTAAATGTCTCTTTTTTATTCATTTATTATATATTAAATTATATTATGAAATAGATACTTTGTATATGTAATTATGCAGATTATGTATAAGTAATAATAAAAGGATTTTTATTGCATTAATTGTGCCTTGTAATGCACCTTAATGCATTGTATGATCTCATGAATATCATAAGTGTTACGATAAAGTGTGGATGCATACGTTGAACATTTGGATCACATAGGAAATTAAAATAGTTTTATTTCATTTTGTTTTTCATTTTATTATATTTATTTCATTTATATTATATTTTTATTTTATTTTGTAATAATTGATTATCGGTTATCATTTTTGATGATTAACTCTCAAATATTTAATAATGAAAAAGAACCAAAACTAGACACTTGAGACAACAACTGTCATCTAGTAATAGTACAGAGCTGTAAAATGAATGTAGAGCAGCTCAGATCATTAGATGAGAAATTATTGAGTTCACCTGACTCTGACTTGGGTCTCTTGATAACATTTGAGATGTCAAGGAGATCTAATGGGAAACTCCATATGAATCATGTGAGATACTATGGTCTTTTTTTTTCTTTTTTTCTGAGAATCAAGAAGATAAAATCTAATATCTGTCTTAGAAACTGTTGAGATATTAAAGAGCTCTTTCTTCTTTCACACAGGCTCTCAAATTCTCCAGAGTTTTGGATCGGTTCTATGCACTTTAGGAAGCCTTTAGTGGAGAGATGTGACGAGGTAAAAAAGAAACACAATCCTTATTGAATAGAAATGGTGGCGAAAAATGTTGGACTCAAACTTTCAGTGCTGATCAATGCCAAATTTTTCACTCAAATGTCAAAATCCTTTCAGCCTCTGTCAATACCAACGCTACTAACGGTGATCTTTGGCACAGCGTCCTTATGCCGTATCAATAACCTGACTGCACTAATAGAAAGACCTGGACACTTTAAACCTTTTAACTAGTCCTGTAATTAAGTTAGCCTGATCACAGTGCCATGAATTATTGATAAGTTATTGGATTCCTATCACCTTTGGAGAATTATTAATAATAGATCACCCATCTGGCAGCTGGAAACAGATGTAAACTCTCATTTGTTAACAATCTCTCAGTCCTTCAACATGAAACAAATCAAAGGGAGAATAAAACGCTTCTCTTATCATTTGTTTTCAATAGTTGTTCATCCAATAAAACCACATTCTTGTTCTAATTCATCTGTTACTTACTTCTTCTGACTTTTATCAATTTAATTAAGCAATCATCAGAATAAAAAAATCTACACGATTTCACAATATATATGTATATTAATATGTAGTCTAAAAAATAACTTTTGCACAACTTATTTTTACCTAATTTTCTTTCAATTTCAGTAGGCTGAATCACTATTAAATCACCGCTACTAATTATATATATTTTTCTCAGGATGTGTGTAATAATAAAAAAAAATATATATATAATATAATTTATTAAATTATATTATTATTATTTATTACACTATTTATTTGTATATTTCTGTGCCATTATAATAATAACAAAAAAATGATGTATTTTTAATTTTTTAAATTTAGTAGATGTGTAACATATAAGTCTGAGTCTGACAAATGTTAACATTTCCCTCTTTCTTTATAAATGAAAATGAGATGTTTAACTGCTCTCATTAAATCTTCTGTGTGAGGATTGACGGCATTTATGAAATGTGTGGTGAACCAAAGAACAAAGGAAAAATCTTTAAATAAGATAAGTTGACTTTAAAGAAATCATAAATTGTGTTGGAGTTGTGTCGGTCATTGTAGTCTTGTTCTAATTACATGTGGTTTGACAGGCGTTCCGGCATCTTCCCTCACACACACACACACACACACACACATAAAGTCACAGAGCGTGACCGCAGCTCCACTGGAGACACATGCCCGGTTAAAGCTCAAAGGACAAGCCGTGTTTGAACATGGAGGTCAGAAACTACACCCCTGACTGTACTGTCTGACTGACTGTACATTTTGTACATATATGGACTAATTTACCCATCATAGTATTTGTTATACACTCTCAGAAAAAATGTACAAAAGCTGTCGCTGGGGCAGTACACTTTCTACGTTTACACATTTGTGCCTTATTTACTCCTAAAGGGTGCATATAAGTACCTCATAGATACATATTAGTACCGTGATGGTGCTGCTCCAGTGACAGCTTTTGTACCTTTTTTGCGTTTTATGTTTGTTATACAGTGTTGCAAGCTTAGAAGTAAGCCAGTGTGATTTGGTTATCTTTTATTTGGGATCGTTTGTACATACAGTATCTGAAGGAATAGTTATGATTAAGAAAATAAAGTGAGCGCTCACTTTTTTTTTTATCTGCTTTGGTTCCGGTATTTCATTACATTAATTTTCTCCATAGGAACCACAAAACAAACAATAAAACCCGCAATAAAAAGTTTTAGGACTTCAACCAAACCAATCAGCTGTCGCAATCTTACAAACTTTAATTTGAATTAAAAAGTATATGAAATTACAAAAACAAAAATTAAAAAAACAAATACACAATATTTGAAGTTTTTGTGTCTATACGCTTTTGCCAAGGTATTATTATTTTAGAATTTTTACATTATTAGTATTTTACATTCATATTTTACAATTGAATGAACTCCTCCTCCTCACATTATGCAATGTTGATGTCATAATCAAATAAAAATATTGATACAATATAAAACTATTGACTTATTTATTATAGGCTATGAAAACAATAATTTAAGTTTATTAACTGCTATAAATATATCTGCATGGCTTTTTTGTTTTTTATAAATGTCAAATTTTATCAAATGAATCAATTATAATTATTAAGTGAATTTATAATTAAAACAATAACAAATATCTGCCAATGGGGTCAGAAAAAATAAGAATTTTCTGTTTGAATTAAGTTTACTTTTAGATATTTTTGTCTCATATTAAATATTAACTCAAAACAACACTTATACCTTGTAATTTTGTTTGAAGTAAATGTACTGATTTAAAATATTTAGATATTTGTACTGTAAATCAAGTCAAAAATATTGAGCAAGAAAATATATTTTTTGCCATGTGCACTGGGAATTTCATGATTCCAACATTTTAAAAGTATTTAAGTTGAAATACATTGACTTGTGTCTTCTGCAGAAGCGTACATCATCATTTAATAACCGCAGAGCTTCTTTATGGAGAAAATGAATGGTTTTACTTTGGGAACTCTGTCATGCTCTAAATACAGACAGAGGAATTTATAATGCAAACTGCAGGTGAAAGTGACGAGAAAGAAAGTACCTGACACAGGTTCTCATGGTGTGCAGGCATTGATAAGCCTCAGTGGGAGGAGTTTTCACATAGGTTTGAGTGACAAGGAAAGGCCAGAGAGAGAGAGGCAGAGTTTGGGAAATCTTCAGCCTAGAGCCAGTTGGCGAACAGGAGAGGAAATGCACAGAATGTCTTTTTCTTTTTTTGTTCTCACACCTTCGTATTCTCTCGTCACCCCGGGCGCTGAGAAGCGTCGAACACCCCCGCTCACCTGCCCAGCCCTCCCTTGTGTGTGAGAACAAAAATAGTCTAAGGTCTCTGTCTTTCCCCCTTCCTTGAGTTTCTCTCAGGCTCGCGCCAAAACCACCTGAGGCACGCTTCTTTATAAGACACTGTCAGAAATCAACTTACTCCCCTGACTCTCCAATCTGCTTTTGAGATCAATATTAATGCTTTAAGCTAATGACCTCCACGTGGCCTTTCACCCCCACTGACCCACAGTTCTGACATATTCACTAGTACTGACAACATTAGATCTGCTCCCAAACCTATGAGCTGCATTCTTACTATAAGCCATCATATGAGTTTCCAACATGAAGGCAGTCTCAAAAAAGACTTATTTTTTATATTTTTTTATATTATATTTTATATTTTTTTATATTAACTATTTTATTTTATTATTTGTATTGATAACTATTTATGGAAGCCCATTTGCAACATGGATCTGAATTAAACAAATAAAATAAAAAGGAAATTCTGAGGGAAAAAAGTTACATTTTTATTTTTATTTTTTAATTTCATGGGTAAAACAAAAACAAAACAAAAATAGAATTGCAATATAGAAACTCGCAATTTTGAGGAAAAAAAGATCTATTCCACAGTGGAAACAATCTTCTAAAACTGTATGTATATCACGTTCAAAGAAGTACCCATTAAAAAAGTTTAGAAAAAATAGTTTAATTAGAAATATATAAAATAGTAATGTATAAATTAATAATAAGTAAATTATAATAAATCACAACCCATAGTGTGTGCTATGTATTTTATATTATGTATATACTATTATAGTTTTAATATTGTGAATTTTTTCTATTTTCACTTTTCATTCTAATTTTGGTTTTAGTGTTATGTTCTTTTGTCATTTTTATTAGTTTTTATATTCCTGTTTAGCTTTATTTTTATTTTGTTTCTAGTTTTTTAGTAATTCAACTTCAAATTTTTATTTCAGGCAACATTTTTTTCTATTTTTTTGTTTTTACATTTTTAATAGGTTTTTTTTTTTTATTATTATTTGAGGTTTTTCATCGAATATATATGTTTCTTTATTTCAGCTTTATTTAAATTAATGAAAAATATTTTAATAGTTTTATTTTAGTTAACAACAACAGTAACCCTGCTGCGTATTGTAATGTTTATCTTAGCAACTGCTGCAAAAAATTACGAGTTTCCTACTCAGGATGCTCCCTTAGAAGGTACAATAGCTGTCTATACAGTGCCCTCCACTAATATTGGCACCCTTGGTAAATATGGCGAAGGTGGCTGTGAAAATAAATCTGCATTGTTTATCCTTTTTATCTTTCATTCAAAAAATTCACAAAATTCCAACCTATCATTGAAGTAAAACAATTGAAAGTGGGGGGAAAATCTCATTGTGAAATAAATGCTTTCTCTAGTTCACGTTGGCCACAATTATTGGCATCAAATTATTGCAACGTCCTTTTCCGAGGGTAACAGCTCTGAGTTTTCTACTATAATGCCTGAAGAGTTTGGAGAACACCTGACAAGAGATCAGAGACCATTCCTTCATCCAGAATCCCTCCAGATCCTTCAGATTCACAGCTCCATGTTGGTGCTTCTTCTCTTCAGTTCACCCGCTCATTTTCTATAGGGTTCAGGTCAGAGGACTGGGACAGCCATGGCAAAAGATTCATTTTGTACTCAGTGACCCATTTTTGTGTTTATTTTGATGTTTGTTTTGGATTGTTGTCCTGGTGGAAGATTCAAACACGGCCCATTATAAGATTTCTAACAGAGGCAGTCAGGTTTTGATTTTTTATCTGTTGGTATTTGATAGAATCCATGATGCCATGAATATGAACAAGATGTTCATGACCTCTGGCAGAAAAACAGGCCCACAATATTAAAGATCCAGCAGTATATTTAACCGTGGACATGGGGTACTTTTTTTATCCCTGTTTGTACTAAACTCATCTGGTGGGTTTGCTGCCAAAAAGCTCTTTTTTCAGTTTCATCTGACCATAGACCAGTCGTGTCTGATAACTGAATATGCTGGAGTTTGTTTTTGGATGAGCGAGGAGAATTTTTCTTGAAACCCTCCCAAGCAACATGTGGTGATGTAGGCGATGTTTGATATATATATTTTTTAGGTTTCTGACCCCAAGACTCATCTCTACAATTCTTCAGCTGTGATCCTTGAAGAGTCTTTGGCCACTCAAACTCTCCTCCTCACCGTGCATTAGGACGATATAGACACACGTCCACTTCCAGGCAGATTTTTAACATCTTTAGTTGATTGAAACCTCTTAATTATTGCCCTGATGGTGGAAATGGGGATTTTCAATGCTTTAACTCTTTTCTTAAAGCCACTTCACTAATTTGTGAAGCTCAACAATCTTGTTCTGCACATCAGAACTATATTCTTAGGTTTTACTCCTTGTGATGGATGATTAGGGGAATTTGGCCTTTGTGTTCCTCATGTTTATAATCCTGTGGAACAGGAAGTCATGGCTGGATAATTTCATGCTCCTAGTCACCCTGGTGTGCTAAAAAAGTAAATATGAATGGGAATATTTTACTCATAAGAATTTCTAGGGGTGCCAATAATTGTGGCCAACATTAATTGGAGAAAATCAATTATGTCATCATGAGATTTTCTCCCCACTTTCAATTGTTTTACTTCAATGATAGTTTTTTTTTGAGTGAAAGATCAAAAGGATAAACAATGCAGATTTATTTTCACAGCCACCTTTATCAAGGGTGCCAATATTAGTGGAGGGTATTTACTAGTATTTTTCATGTTTCCCACTGAAAACAAGTCTTGTTATATAACAGTTTCTGTATCAAGTGTTGGAAAACAAGACAAAAATAATGATTAGAAGGGATTTTTTGTCTCGTTGTCTCTCCTGTCTGACTGACGTTACCACAGCAGACGCTGGACTATCAGCGCATTTTCATTTAGATGAGCTCACAAAGGGAGTGCCCTTCCCTTTCTGGCTTCACAGTGAATTTAATTTCCTCAATAAAGACGGCTTATTTTCATATTTTGCTCCAGACATAACAATAAGTCGTTACTGTATGAGTTCAGTCAGGTCCAAACCATCAAAACAACTTTTAATTGTTTGCCAGACTAAGCGGCTGGTGGACGCAGTCTGAGCGACCTCTCGACCGCAGTTCACAGCTAGTAAAGCTTTGTTTTCCAGAGTGTTTGCAGGGTTTGATGAACTCGAAAGAGACCAGTGTTTTTCGACCTTCTCCAAAATGAGCAAAAATCTGAGACAGTGCAGAGATGATGTGGATTTAAGAGAGAGTGAAAGACAGGAGGGTGGAGTGTTATCATCTCAGTGGAGATGTTTATTCACCTACAACCCCTGTGCGGTTCAAGCCCTGAGATGGAGAAAGACCTGAATTCTGGGTGGCTATTGAAGAAAACAAAGGTTTTTGATGTTTACTTTCATTTGGACTCATGCAGATATAACTGAACAATCTTTTACTGCACACTTCATTCCCATTGCACTTTTTACTGTCCATTTGCCCCAAAAACAGTATTTTTGAGCATCTTTGTTTTAGTTGTGGCTGATGTTAACTAGTACTATTCTCCTTCTCCTTCTCGAGTGACTATCATTATGTCCAGAAGAAAACTTTGGGGAATTTCCCCATTGTTATGCTGTCATACACAGAATCCTGGCCGTGTCCCAAACACACAAAAGATGTTTTACGACACGAGCGACTGGGAAAATACCCACAGGAAAGAACAATCACACATGAGGTTCTGTAATATCGCAGCCGTTTCGTCTAGACAGCAATGAGATTCAATGGAGAACAAATGGAGACTTGATTCTCAGACGTTTTTTATGAGAAAAAAAGTCTAATATGTATCTCCTTTAAAGTTTCAGATCTCAACAATGTGCTCAGATTTGTCAAAATACCAATTACTGCAATAGCAATTTGAGATCTCAATATGATATTCATAAATCTTTGTTTTGTTGCTCTCTTTCCTTTCTTGCTTTTCATCCTCAATAAGCCAGAATTGTGGCTCATCGGGAGAAATATCAGCGGCTGAAGTCAAGCGAAAAGGAGCTCAGTCTGGTTTAGGTCTGTTATATTGTGTTACAATGTTTTCCACGTTTAAATGTTCTTGTCAATCACAGCAGCTGTATGTTGCGTGAAATGTTCAGCTTTACATGTCACTGTCAAAACAACTTATTGTCAGACAAGACCAACAGAAACATCAGACTTCTTATTGTGCCTTTTTTCTGTAACAACATTTAAACGTCCTTTAAACAAGATCAGCTTACTTGAGAAGTAAAACTACAGGAGAGATACAGAACTTTCAGAGACTCTGTGATTTAAAGGGCCAGTTCACTCAAAAATAACAATTCTGTCATCAGTTACGCACCCTCATGTTGATCCAAACTGGTATGACTTACTTTCTTCTGTGGAAAGTCAGTGGGTGCAAAAACTCTTCACTTATATTGTGACTGAATCCTAAAACAAGGTTTGTGCTTCACTAGCAAAAAATATCATAGTGATACCATGTTTTTTTTGGAGATGTACCATGGTAATTGCATATTTCTTTTGACATAAATGTGACTATTTGAGACATGTACTATGGTACCATGTACTGTATCATAACAGGCTATATGTGACCCTGGACCACAAAACCAGTCAAAAGGGTCAGTCTTTTGAAATTGAGATTTATACATCATATGAAATCTGAAAGTGAAAATAAATAAGCTTTCCATTGATGTATGGTTTGTTAGGATAGGACAATATTTGGCTGAGATAATCTGGAAAATCTGGAATCTGAGGTCTTTAAATTGTTTAAATTGATTGTCTTTTAGCAATGCATATTACTAATCAAAAATTAAGTTTTTATATAATTTATGGTAGAAAATTTGCAAAATATCTTCATGGAACGTGATCTTTACCATTATATCCTAATGGTTTTTGGCATAAAAGAAAAATCGATAATTTTTACCCATACAATGTATTTTTGGCTATTGCTACAAATATACCCGTGCTGTTGGTTTTGTGGTCCAGGGTCACATATTAGGGCTGTCAATAGATTACACTTTTTAATCGCGATTAATCATGATTAATGATGCAATTTCATGTGATTCAGTCATTTATGCGTTAAATGAATTAATCACATGCATTAATGTCTTAACGTTGACATATATATATATATATATATATTTATTGTAATATTGTGTATTTCTTTTTCCTTTCACTTGTTTTTATGATAATACAATAATAATACCTTGGAAATAGTGTATAAACAGAATAATTCCAATAAAGTACCTTAAACCGAAAAAAAGAAAGAAATTTGTAACCATAAAGTATCATGGTTTATATCAAAGTGTTGTCATTTATTTTACAAGAAAAAACACCTGTCACACCAAAGACTGAGCTGTAATTGCCGTTCTGATTATTTGACTTCCTCTTGAAAAAATGAAAAACTAATAAACAGAAAAAGCAAACACAAGCGTGCTAAAAGGCATCACTTCCACAAACACAAAAACGAAGACTGACAGGATGAGGAAGAGACCAGAGGGGATGAAGAAAAATATCAGAACGGTATTTGGCAAAGCAGCTCTTAAGTTAAGCAAACACGGTCCGTCTGAGCAGAACCATCTGTGGAGAGCGAGCGCTGGCATCTGGAGCAGAATAAAACGCCGCGTAATAGAAATAATAACCGGCAGGGTCTTCCATAAAGCCTCTGGTAAGGAGCTTTCCAGGCGGCCCATGTCACCACCCTGACACAGGGGATGATGGGATGAACGCACCCCGGTTCTGCCAAACGCACCGCTCGGGTAAAGTTGCCATGTTGGTTTTGGCGCAGCGCCCTTGAAGTCAGCGCCTCGGCGCTCCGCAATCTGGGCACAGGACTCCCGTATGGCACAGAAAAGCTTGCTCGCTCCATCACGGCGAGCGCCAAACCACGGCTGCTTCTCTGCCTCTTGCTTCAGGGCTGTTATTTTCTCGTTTATCCTCCTTACTGCACGATCACTCTCCTCCTTCACAGCTCACCTCCATTTATTCTGTCTCTCTCAGATAAACAAGCAGGTAAAATTCACTAAATTCAGACTGAAATATGCCCAAATTACAAGATTATTTAATCTCATATAAACGTTTACCATATGGCAACAATGGTTTTTACCACTGTTAAACCATAATAAATACATTTGGGATTTCTTTCAATGTGTAGCTTCCAGAATCTTTGTGGAAATTATGCTCAACTTTGTACATCTTTCCAAAGAGTACCATGGTATAACAATGTCTCAGATGATAATGCTATGGTATTTTGAAATATAGCCTTTTACATGTTATCATATGGTACTGAATACGATGGTACATTTTGAAAATACCATGGCAGTACCACAGCACTATCTGGTACTTGGTCAACATTTGAAGTGGATCAGAACCTAAAACCCAAAACCAAACTGCGTTATAGTCTCAGGACAACTTTGATGAATTTTTTTGATAAACTTAAAATGTTGACGATTGTATTTTAGGACATGTACCATGGGTTTTTGGCAGTGCATTGAAGTGCTATAGTACATGTATTTCCGTACCACAGTAAAGTACCATGGTATGACCATGTCTGACATCTGATATCATTACTATACTGTAATACCACTACTTACAAAAGGTACTGTTGAGGTGTTTTGGACATTCACGGTACTGGCATGCTTTTATTGGAAGTGTAAGTATAAAAATGATGGTACATGAATATCAGTACCATGGTATATTTCAGAGTGCCATAGTATGTGACCACCACAGTATTTACATAGTACTCCAAAAATAACATGGTATTTTGATAGTGCACGGTCCATTACTGTGGTAATTTATGTTTTGGTAGTTACTTTGTCAATTGACTCATATAAACCTCTGAGGCCAAGCCATCCTGAACATCTTGGGTCCCTCATCCAAGACACAGGAAGGAGGTTAATTGTCACTTTGTTCATATATTGACACTGTAGAGGGGAGGAGGAAAGAAAACATGTTGTTGGTGGTGAACAGTGTTTATAAAGTAATATAGTGAATGAGTAAAACAGTGGTTTTGGTTTTGATGCGTTTCAGGTCTTCTCAGTCCCTCAAAGTGTCTGTCTGCCATGATGGGCCGAAGGCCAGAGGCTTCACACTCCTCTGATGAATGAGAATGAAAACAGAAAGAGAGAGACATCAGACTCATAACTCAACATCATCACAACAATCTGGCTATAATAAAGCACCCTCCTCTGAATGAACGTTAGGAAAAGACAAAGAGAAAGGAAGATGACACAACGACTACAAGATAAAAGAGAAGTGTGAAAACATAGACAGACTGCAAAGAAACACCAAATAATGTGAGTCATGATATTGATGATGATTTTACAGTATATTTAATATTTATATTTATATTTAATTACAGTTCATAACGACCACGAATGTCAACAAAGGACAAAATAATACCATAAAGGCAATCTCTACTTCCTCACATGTATGATTTTTGTATTTCTGAAACCAGCAGTCAGGATGAAAGTGATGATGGTGTAATGGATCCGCCTCGTTCTGCTCTGCTTATAATAAATGTTATTTTTCTGGGGACAGAAACAATGTCCTCAGACACTCCAGATTTGTGTCTGTTCCTAAAGCTCACAGCTCTGTTTGCTCTGAAGGATTGTTTTAAGTTTTAAGTAGGGAACAGATTTGTAAACACTTCTTTAGGAAGAGATGGTGTTGCTGGTTAACGCCCATTTTACAGCCCCGGGGTAACGAGAGGCACAGGGTCCATAATGTATATTTATATAACAATAGTTTTGCTCGAGGTTACAGCAACAGAAAGTCCCTGCACTTTTGCCCAAATAATGGATGCAAACACATTAAGGATAATTCTAACAAAAACACAGTTCAATGTATATATATATATATATATATATATATATATATCAATGTATATAAAATCATAAAATGTATTTATTAAAATGAATACAAGACAGAAAGGAAATTTCTTTTCTAATAGGAAATGCACAGTGACTTTTATCATAATATATACAAAAAAAAAAAAAAAAAAATCCATTATCTTATCTTGTGATAAGTCTCTCTCATACACGTCATCATGTGTGGCTTGTGCTTAACTCATGTGTGCCCTTAATAAGGCCCATAAATGCCTTGATTTGAAACCCCAGAGCAGCAGGTCACGATGTAAGTGTTCGTAACGCCGCTGAAGTGCCTCATTCTGCTGGAAACACGCTCATGTGGAGTTGATTAAACTTGTGCTCCTTTTTGCCCTCAGTTGGGCTCTGAAATTCACCTTGATCCACGCACACACACATGCTCAGCCCCTGCCCCGGGGCAGTGTGATTGACAGCTTGGGGTTGTGTGGAGGGATTAAGGGGTGGGCGGGTCAGGAGGGGAGGTGGGATTAGGAGCGGTGAGCTTCATTAACCCGATTGTTTACACAAGCAGATCCCAAGCAATGAGAGCTTTTCCTTCCCACAAGATTCCCCTTCAAACCTCTGCCATTGTCCCGTCCGGGACTCGTCTGTGGGCCCATACACTAGTGTGGATGAGTATTTAATGCAGGGACCAATTAATGCAATATTATTCATTCATTAGATTTCACATCAATGTGACAAGACTTTAATAAAAATTCAGGCCATTTTCACCATAGTCGCACTGCAAGCTAAAGTACCCATTACAGATTTTCTGCTTTCTGATGTTTGTTTTCTGATTATTTTTAGGTTGATTAATTTTACATGTGACCCATATCATGCATATGTTTAGCACCATAAATCTGAAATCCTGATAAATTGTGAGAGGCATTAAGATGAATGCCAAAATGTTGCTCACCTTATATCATATATTTATATACCGTGATTTAATAATAATATTTATTTATTTCTTTATTGTTTGTTTGTTTACTTGTATCATATTATATAAAAAGAATAACACTTATTACCATTTTTGTGGTGTCTAAAACCATGCTATTTAAAAAATTATGGTAATTTTTATTGTATTGTAATTACTTCACATTGAGCGCTTTGTGTAAAATATTTGTTTTCTGTGAACATTATTAATAATATTAATATATATTTTTAAATATAATAAATCGATTCGTTAATTGTGTTTAATGCCATTGCTTTTAACACATTAATTTATGTATTTAACTCATTTTCCTAATTTGACATCAGTTCTGTGATTTTCTACAAATAAATCACATTGAAACATGTCACTGTGCAAATACAAATAGCATCATATAGGCAATTCATATTCATTCAAGATAAAGTGCTAAAAAATGATGTAACATTAAGCAAAAGTGTTTGAATGTTAAAAGGTCCTGAAAGTGTACATTACAGGCAGCTTTATTAACCCAAACCTATCCACACCTCCTCACAGACATCCCGGGCCTCTTTATATGTCAGTGAAAGGGGTAAGGAGAGATGAAGACAGCCATAAATCGAGCCCCATCAACCCGTCTCGGACTTCAAACGCACTGATTCACTCTCTAAGCGGGTCCAGCGCAGAGCCCCGGGGTCCTCCTGAGCCCTAAAAACAACACTGGGAGCTATTTACGCTCCGTCATACAGAGAGAGAGAAAGAGACAGTGCACGTGCATGTTTGCTCTCTTGCTAAATAGGCTTTATCTGAGAGCGTGGAAGCTTTCAGAGGTGCTGCTATCACCTCTCAAGTGGCTCTTTTGTTTAGGCACTGCAGGGCTGTTGTTTTCCTATTGCAGTGAAGTGGAAAAGTAAATTAGTCTTCCCTCCTGGCTGAAGGAGCGGTGTGAATGGTGTGTGTCGACAGGCAGGGTGTTGGACAGCTTTGGGTGGGCTAATGGGCCGATTTGCTGTCTCTTTGGCAGGAGCTGATGCATACTGTCAGCCCTTATTGAGATGTGCTCGGCTTCAAAGAGCTGCATGGCACTGATGCATGGAGGCACTAAACGTTTAATGCATCCTCCTCCGGGTGTTTTTTGTGTTGGTGTGTGTATGCACTCTACTGGCATGTGTGTTTGACATGTATCTGTTTGAGAAACTTTGTATGCTCAAATGTTTGTGAGTGCGTGCACGTGTAAATACAGCAATGCATAGAGACACTACACGTTTAATGCATCCTATTCTGGATGCTTTTTCTGTTATTAAGCATATGTATGCATTTCATTGGCTTGTATGTTTGACGTGTCGATTTCAGCAACTTTGCAGATGTTTGTGCATGCGTGAATGTTTAAGCGCAGCTATGCATGGAGGCATTAAATGTTTAATGGATCCTCCTTCAGGTTCTTTTTGTGTTAGTGTGTCTATATTGACTTGTATATTTGACATGTATCAGTTTGAGCAACTTTGCATACTTAAATGTTTGTGCATTCATGCATGTGTAAATGCAGCAATGCATGGAGACACTAAACTTATAATGCATCCTATTCTGAATGCTTTTTGTGTTAGTTTGTCTGTGAATGAGCTATATTAACTATCTGCTCTATATGCTCTATATTTGACATGTCAATTTCAGCAATTTTGCATGCTTAAATGTTTGTGCATGCGCACATATGTAAATGCAGCAATGCATGGATACACTAAATGTTTAATGCATCCTCGTCCAGGTGCTTTTTGTGTTAGTATATGTATGCACTTTATCGCCTTGAACAATATAAGTGAAATGTGCCAGTTTGAGCAACTGACATGCATGTCTCATTTCACACCCTCACTATGTAACAGGTTTTTAAGATCTCATCTAATTCTCAACAGCAGACCAAATCTCAGAGATCTCAGCAGATCCCAGTCCTCTTGGAATGTGGAATTCCAGACAGGAAAGAGGAATGGTGGAAGAGAAAAAAACCGCTTTAGGGACATCTGGTGCTGATTTGGCAGGGGTGCTGCGGACATGGCCGGGCTGGCGTGTTTTGACTGGAATACCAGGAGGAAGTTGCCATTGTTTGTTTTTGAATAAGTGAGGTCATTAATCGATGAACGTGAGGGAAGGAGCCTCGGTGCGAACTGAAAGAGCATAGCACCTCAAACTTGGGTTGACTGCCACGGAGGGTGGAATGCAAACAGCAGGGTACCCTCGTCCCCCCTTTGGATGAAAAATAAAACCCCTCGAGCTCAGCTAGTGAACGCACATCACAGGCCATGAGGATGATGGTCTGCTGGCAAATGCTCTTCATTCAACACTGAAAACAGGCTTGCTGCCATCAGCGTGTGCCGTCTGATGAACCTCACAGATGTTTACAGAGAATGAAAAAGCAAAATTGACCTTGTTTACTTTCTTAATAAATTCAGTGCAAATTATTATAAAAATACAAGAAATCATAATCTTTCAAATAAATATGAAATGTTCTCCACCTAAATTGTATTAATGTTAAGTAATAATGTAGCCGATAGCTTCTCATGCTCTAATCTAATCCTGATGGGTAAAATCAAATTACTAATGGAAGTATGTCATATCACATTTAATGCTTTGTACTGATGCTGTGAAATATAATAAATAATTTAAAATGTACTGATATTTAATTTAAAAAGATTATTTTCACCTAAATTGTTAAATAAATATAAAATATATAATCATGAATACATAAAAATATACAAGAAAAATAGATCTAATAATACAAAAACATTCAACTGGTTTGCAAATGCTTTTTTGTGTTAATTCTTTGAAATATTTTAAGAATCATTTTTAGTAATATGTAGGTTTTGTTGACATTCATGGGTTTTGGAGGGAAATAATCTAATAGCGTTGTTTGTTTGCACATGCTGTCTGTTGTTTTAGCACCCTATTGACTAAAGGAATTATGCAAATCAGGTGACAGTGCAAACACACCCACAAAATTAGTGCTGAATGCAATTAACATGACACAGTTACTCATCTTGCAGACTGGCTCGCTTCTCTACCATTTGATCTTCTTTTGCTAAACTGCTACTGCGATGATAGAAACAGAAATAGAAAACTGGGGCAGCCTAAATGTGCTTTATTCATAAGGGCAGTCAATAAGTCTCATTTACACAGAAGACATTTTCGTTTGTTGCATTCCTTGTTTGTATGTAGTTTTCAAGAAAAGCATCTGCTTAATGAATAAAAGTAAAAGTAAGGAATTATAATTTATGAAATTAATGACATAAATACTCACTGTGCTATACCAGCACAGAAAGCAACAAATTTAGTGGGTGATTAGTGAATAAAATGCATGTTTTCACATTTAAAGGTGGGGTATGTGATTTCTGGTAGCCAATGTTGATATTTGAAATCACCAAAACAAACACGCCCTACCCCAAAAGGGTCTCGCCCCTATTTTGATAGCTCCGCCCCACACATACGTAAGGCAATGATTAGTTTTGTGAAACAAAGCAAAACTCATTATAATCAGTGATGCTGTCTATACTGGATGGTGCGCTGCGCAGCGCGACATGACAAATCCCCGACAGTAAATTGCTTGCTCGTTCTATTTATAATGTACTGACACAAATTTCAAATGATTTTCAATGGTCGCTTTGTTGCGTCCAGTGTAGAAAGACTTTAGCTGTTGCGGTGCGGCGTCCAGTGTAGACACGGTGTAAGCCTTTTGATCCGTAGATGTTTTCCTCTTTTGTTTTTTATCCGCCATCTCTATCTTTCTGTCGTCGCTCGGCTCAGCTAATGTCCGTCATGTGCACTGATGAGCGCTCTCTTCTCTGCATCATGAGTAGACACGCCCCTTACTGCTGATTGGCTGCAAGTTTGTTTTGGTACTGGGCCCGACCCAGTTTTCTAAAGCGTTTTTAAAAAAATACATACCCCACCTTTAAAAAGCATGTGCTAAAGCATTTAGTGAGCTTGATTAATCACATATTTTGAACTCACTACTAAGTTGCATCTGCATCTCAGAAGCTTCATAATCAGTGTTGTCTTATTAGTATGTAAACTTTCATTTTAATTTGTTTTATTTTTTATATTAAAATTTTATTTTAATAACATAAACTTCATTTTTAACAACATAAACTCCACTAAATGTTGTTAAATTTTATACTGCATATATATATATATATTATTGGTGTCAAAATTAGCACATTAACGCAGGCGATACATTTTTTTCAGTTTAACGCATTAAAAATATTTAACGCAATTAACGCTGGGGCGGGGCTAGGGTTGGCCACCCCTCTCACAACTGCCATTTCTATCACTTTTTCTCTTGACAAGAAGTGCATTTATTCAGTCGCAGAATTTCTTTATGACCACATCAAACCGGAGACGTTTCAGACGTGCGCTCCAACTTCACTTCAGCGGCAGGCGAGAGTCAAACGAGCGCGGAAATGGTACTGCATTCGCAGTAAAAACATGTCTCTGAAATGGTTTTCAAAACTGTCCTGGAGCATCCTCTCATCTGTCCTCTCCCTAACACACTTGATTCAACTCGTCAGTTCATTAATGGAGACCTGAAGTGGGTCAGAAATGGTAAAAAGAGTTGAGAGAAAATATAATGCGTGTCAGATCCGCGTGATGTTCAGCAGCATCAGCTTTCAAAGAAATAGCAGCCAAAATAACCTAATAACCAGCTGCTGTGATTTCTGTTCATCAAAGGACAAAGAAAAAGAAAAAGGAAAAAAATAACTTTTATTGCTTTAAGGATTCATCTATATTTAATTTAGTATTTAGTGTTTGGTAACTTCAGTTTCAATTTCTGTATATTTCTGCTGAAGGGCACAGGTAAATATGACATTTATTATAATGGGTTTATGTGAAGATTGTTTTAAGTTCACTTAAATTAGAAGTTTTTTTTTTTTAAGTCTAATAAATGTTAAAATTGATATCTCTCAATTATACTGTAATGTCTAATGGCTATAATCAATGGTTAAATGTTAGGTGGGGGAGGCATTTTATAGAGAAATCAGTATTGGTATCAGTGATACTGGCCTTCAGTTATAAAAAAAAAAAAAAAAGATGCCATTAAACAAATATTAAAAATATATTGTCTTTATGTTGTTTGTACGTTCATTTGAAGATTGAATGTGGAATTATTGCAATATAAAATTATATTTAAAAACTTTAATGTTAGGTGAGATTAATCGCGATTAATTTCAGAAAAATGTGCGATTAATTAGTTGATGTTTTTTAAATCGATTGACAGCACTAATATATATATATATATATATATATATATATATATATATATATACACACAAAATCCATTTTATTCTATAAGAAATTTTTATTCTAAAAAATTGTATTAGATATTCTAATTTGATTCTATATTGATTGATTAATTGATTGATTGACTGGATGGATTGATTAATTTTTTGAAAATTGAGGCTACCAAAATGCACCTTGTTTTATTTGTCTCATGGTGATTAGTGGATAAAAATGCATGTTTTTGCACTTAAATAGCATGTGCTAAAGTGTTTATTGAATTTGCACCTTTTAGTTTGATTAATTACATATTTTGAACTCACTATAAGTTGCATCTTCATCTTAGAAGCTTGTTTCTGACATCACGCCGCTCTGAAAACATGGCACAGCCGTGATGCCCTGAGAGCCTGAACACACACAAACCACAAACCCAAGACGACTGCCAAAGCAAACGAACTGCAAAGCCTGTTTGGAGAGAGAGACGGGCGGCAAATACGCTCTCCAAAATCAAGGCCATCAAACCTTTCAAAATAATAATTTTGCACGCTGTCTAGTTCCGCAGACCTCTTCATTGTTCCACCATGACATCTTCTCTGTCAAGCGGCTGGATGGGAGCGGTGTGATGGTGGGCATGAAACCCCATATGCTGGCGTTCCTCCTCCAGGGCACACGGCGAGAGCTGAGGCTAATTGGTAAAGACAGATGTTTGATTTAGTGAGGTGTCGGCTGTGCTGCGCTCGCTGTAGTGATGTGTTTGCTTGCTGTGTTCCTTGAGTTTGGCTGTAGCTTATGGTTACTGTGCGTTCGAGTAAATGGAGAATGTGTGCTGGCGAAGAGCACGAGAGGAACAGGCAAAGAACATGAAGGACTGGGTTTTTACATTTTCTGAAGAGTGTTTGCCATGCTAAACTTGAAACCACGATGATTAGGTGGTTCCTTACTGGCCCAAGTCAACAGAGCCCTCCTTCCAGGTTTTTATATTCAGGGACTTCCCTCAATGTTAGTATAATGTCTTAAAAATAAAGGTTCTTTATTGGCATTGATGGTTCCTTGAAGAACCTTTAACATCCATGGAATTTTCCATTAATCAAAAGGTTCTTTATAGTGGAAAAAGTTCTTATGATTATTAAAATGTTCTTCACACTAAGGCCCTGTTTACACCAGTGCATTTAAAATGAAAACGATCATCGTCTACACTGGCGTTTTCACTGTGTTTCATAAATGATCTCCATTTACACTACTGAAAACACATGTCGTGAAGTGACATACAGCCAAGTATGGTGACCCATATTCAGAATTCATGCTCTGCATTTTAACCCAGTGCACACACACCCAGAGCAGTTGGTGGTTCGGTGCCTTGCTCAAGGGAACCTCAGTCATGGTATTGTACATTCACTCCCCCCACCTACAATTACTGCCAACCTGAGACTCAAACTCACAACCTTTGGATTACGAGTCTGACTCTCTAACCATTAGGCCATGACTTCCCATTTCCAATTTGTTGCACTCTGTTGATAAAATACTCGTAAATGATCACAGACTCCCACAACACATGATCTCTAAGTCAAGTTCAAGCGAGCTTTATTGTCATTCTGCTGTGAGTAGCCTTCTGAACACTTTCTTGCCAATTTTTTTTCTTTTTCCCCCAGCTTCTTTTTTTCTACTAGTGCTCTTATTTAAGATTGTGGATGCTTGTCTCTTGACAAATTTGTACACAAAGTTTCACTGGAAAACAAGAAGAATAAAGTTATTCATAGTTATTCAAGTTTTAAATAGAAGATATTTACAAAGTCATAATTATAATAAAAAAGAATACTTTCTTTAGTTATACAAGGCATATTTGTTAAATGAAAACTATGAATCAAACAGATTTGCATTTAAAATGGTCTTTTCATGTAATTCGACAAACTTCCGGCTTAGCTTAACTTAACTTAACTTAATTTAACTTAAGTTAACTTAAGCCACGCCCACTTCCGAATCCATTATTGCATAGTTTTATAATGCACTACAATACTGAGGTGCAGATAATTTGACTATTTGCAATAAGTAGTATAGATAGCAGAAAATCCTGCTATTTTAACAGTGTGAATAGAAACTATAGCTATTTGCACTTAGTTTAAATAGCATCTATTGCTGTTTGCACTTAGTGTAAATAGTCTTTATCGCTTACACTTATAGCTGTGGCCAAAAATAAAAACATTTTTAAAAAGAATGGATGTTTTGAACATTTAGAGAACATTCAGAAATAATGTTTTCATCACCTAATGGGAACATTAGCAAAGTGTTCTTAGAACATATTTTTGTTAGCTTTTGTTATTTCCCTGTTTATACACTGCAAAAAAAAAAAAAAAAGTATTTTTACTTTTTAATAAGTATTTAGTATTTTTGTCGGAAACAATTTAAGAATTTTTAGATATTTTGACTAGAAACAAGACAAAAATATTAAATAAGATAAGCCATTTTTTGCAGTGTAAATGTGAAGCTTCTTTGAAACAGTATGTATTGTAGTGCTGTATAAATAAATATGACAAGCTACATGATCTGCGGCATCATTCATGTCTGTAGCACAACGGAGTTTAAAGGCAGATCAGCACTAAACCAGCATGGAAACACTACTAGAAATGCAATAAAAGTAGTGAAAAAATATATTGGGGAAAAAAACTTCTTGGCTTGTCTTGCAGGGTTTGCTGATGAATGAGGAGCTCCAGGGGAAGACAGAGCTGGCGAGGTGAAGAGACAGACGCCTCTGAAGGCTTTTTAGCACTGAGGGAGGACAGGAACGCAGATCAACTCACCTTCATCATCATCATCCTCACAGTCTGCCAGAGCAACTTCTGCTGGAGTTTTTGGTAGATCCATGAAGCAACTCCTGCAGCTGTGAGCTCAAGCTAAACCTGCACAATAATGACAAAAATTGGTCAGTGTTCATTATTTTTTAGTTTTTTTTTTATATATTTGAATTTACATGATTTCATCATGTTCTTTGGTTCCAAACAAATCAATAATTAATACAATTTGGTTCACATATTCTCAGAAAACATGACAAACATGACTCATTTAGTGTGATATTTCACACAGGTGGGATCATAGCAATGGATCACTGAGAAAGAACGTCCTCAGAAATGGAAACACAAGAAAACATCCTCAGATCTTCTGAAGGGAGAAGGGAAGGTGTGTGTGTGTGTGTTCAAAACCCCTGAGTGAGTAATGACGTGTGTGGTAACATGACATTCATGATTTGAAAATCACTTCACACTTACAGACCATTAAAGATCTGAAATATCTCAGTATGTTGGACTGCTGTAACTGTGTTTGACTGGCAGGACTAAACACTGTTGATCTCGTAGCAGCTTTCTGACAACCCAGTAGTCACTGCTTGAGTTTCTTTTCTTTTCTTTTCTTTTCTTTTCTTTTCTTTTCTTTTCTTTTCTTTTCTTTTCTTTTCTTATTTTATTTTATTTTATTTTATTTTATTTTATTTTATTTTATTTTATTTTATTTTATTTTATTTTATTTTATTTTATTTTATTTTATTTTATTTTATTTTATTTTATTTTATTTTATTTTATTTTATTTATTACTGATATTTTCTTAATTCAGGGAGGTCCTGAAATTGAATTTTCTGCCATCTTTATTATTATTTTCCCTTAAATGTGTCAGGGTTAACACCCAATGCAGTAATATGTTTACTTTTATTCCAAACTTCATTAGTTTATTTGATTTGATTTTGTTTTATTTTATTTTATTGTAATGCCATACTTTAGGCTGACTTTCTGTGATGAATTCATGTTTTTGTAGGTAATATTTTGTTGTTTGAGAGTGAATCCCGGGAGGTCCTGAAATTGAATTTGCTGCCGTCTATGTTTTTTCTTATTTTTGTTCCCTGAAATGTGTCAGCGTTAACACCCAGTCCAGTAATGCCCCAAAAAAAATTATACGTTTAAATTAGAACCTGTTCCTTCATAACAAAGCAGGGCTAAATAAATAAATGTTATTTTTGATTTTATTTTAGCTTTTTTTTTTTTGAAACCTTATTGGATTGATTTTGATGCTGTTACTGGATAACAAGGCTACAATCAATCACTCAATAAGTTCTATTTAAATAATTGAAACAAGAAAAAGTATTTGTGTTATTTATTTATGTTATCGTTAGTTTTTTATTTTTATTTAAAACCTCAGTTTGAATGCGACACTGTTCCTGAAAAACAGGCAACCTTAAATAAATGAATAAATAAATAAGGAATTTTTAAAAAAGTAATTTATTAATGACCTTCTTTACTCTTAAAAATAGGTATTTTGGCTGCTCGTCTGTTTTATCTGTCAGCTGCTCCAATATCTTCCCTCTCCAGCAGCTCTTCTTATCTGCTCTAATGAAGCCGTCCGCGGGGCAAGCGAGCACAGGCCTGACCTCCAGCGATCCCTCCTCACCTCATCAAGCTCTCACTCATCTGGAGCAACAGCCGCCCCTGGCCAGCACAGGTGAACTGCTTAAATCAGCTTTAACAGACTGATGACTAACCAGCCAAGATGAATGGTGTGGGAAAGTGAGAGGACGTGACATTTATAGGCTCAAAGGCCCTAGCGCTCCAGAAAGAAAACAGAGAGAGGAGAAGGGTTGGGCAGAGGGGAAATACGAAAAACCTGAGCGGATCGTGTATGTGAGAGCAGTAAAATGTGATGTGTACAGAGGCTTGTTCGCTGTGAATCTGAACTGATGTCCACCTTGTGGCCGTACTCAAAAGATTGTTTACAGGCTGCTCTTTTCTTCATGGCTTAATTTAACTTTGTCTCAAATGAGAGACGAATTTAACAAGAAATGTGAAAGTTCATTTCGAAAGTTCAATTGATATCTCTGCCTTTTGATTGCAGACTTTCATATATTGGCAAATATGAGCTTGAGACACACACATATACATGTACTGCCTATAAAAGCATAATGTTGTTTATTGTTTTTATAATATTCTATATATTTATAGAAGCTTGTTTCCATCATGAAAAAATCTGATTTTTTTTTTCTTGCAATTCTGAGTTTATATGTCATTGTTCTGTCTTTTTTCCTCACAATTTTCAGAGAAAAAAGTCAGAATGGCAAGATATACTGTAAACTTATAATTTCCAGAAAAATAGGACAATAAAGTCTAGTTCCTTGTCACTATTGCTTTTGGCTTTTTCATTAGGCGTGCTATAAGGCACTGTTTTCTTTTCATTTACATTTCTTTCTGTCTTCTTTATTCTTCCATTTCCATTTTTTTTCTATTTTAAGTGCTAAACAAATAAATTTAATTGACACAATAAAAGCCAAGTTATATTGGATTAGTGTGTTCATCCTGTTAGTGTCTGTTGGGGGATAAAAGTGTTTACCAACTTTCTAACTAACTAGCTATGTTAGAATAGCCTGTTTAATGGGAAAAGTATAATAGCATATTAGGGTTGGACAGAAAGTGCAAAAGATGAAGACTAATCTTGTGTTTTCCCATGAAAATGCATTAGGCATTTTATAAAAAGGCTGTTGACAGTGTATGTATACATATGCATGATGCTATTGTACTTCTGTTTCTCTCTCTCAGTTCTGGCTGCTACTGATGATCTTCCTCAGCTACTCTCTACTCTGCTAATTTATTGACAGCCTTTAAAAATATTTACCCGTACACTTCCTCTTCCCAGTGGGCGCCTGGCCCATAATCCTCCTGCCCCTTTATTAGATCATTTGTCAAAACCCAGAGCTCTTTACTTGTCTTCTCTTTCTTTCTGGCCCCTCCTTCCCGCTGCTCTCCTCTCTTCTCCTGCGAGAGATCTGTTGTGTAACGGCGGTTTAACTCCTGCCTCCTTCTCCTTTTAAAAGAAACATTTACAGCTGATTAGTCTGTGCCGTAAAGAGAGAGCTGAAAACGTTTCTGCAAGACTAGACGCTCAATGTTATGAGAAACACATGGAAAGAAAGAAAGACAGAAAGATTGCTTGCAAACATTATGAATATTGGAAAAAATCCCGGGCTTTGCTACAAAATGTAGTGAGCTGCCTAACTAGATGGCATCATGGATACTAATGTAATTTGTTTTGGCCACAAAAAAAAAAAAAAAAAGCAAGAAAGAAAATGTGGTCTTTGTGAATAACTAACTAACTAACTAATTAAATATTATTCTGAATTTTTTTATGAGTATAAAAATTAAAATTTTAAATATTTTTCTTATGCAACTATCATAAGGTGAACTACATTTTGTTTAAGTTCTATGAAAATGACATTTAATATAATTGTTATTTTGCATTTTTGCAAAAATAAATAAAATAATAATAATAATTATTATTATTATTATTATTATTATTATTATGGGGAAACATGAAAAGAAAGGCCGAAAGATTACAAACATGAATATTGGAGAAAATCTGAGGCTGTGTTTCAAAACCTAATGAGCTGCCTAACTGGACAGCTGGACAGATGCTGCCTTATAAGAAAGAAATAGCTTTGGTCAAAAACAAGAAAAATTAGGTCTTTGTGACATCTTTGTCTTAAACACTGCAAACAAACAAACAAATAAATTACAATTATTTTTTAAATATTAATCAGTATTTTTTATGAGCATATAATTTGTTTTGGATTTGAATTTTTCTTATCCCACTGGCATACAATTAATTTTAATAAATTGATCTGAAAATGTAATTTTGCTTTTGCATTTGTCTTATTATTTTTTATTTATTTTTATTTTTTACAATTTTAGATTTGATGTTATATTTTAAGTGTTGAGATAAATTTCAAAATAATTTAACAACATTAATTAACACTATCACAAATTATTATTATTATTATTATTTCAGTGAAAATGGCAGATGAAAATGGCTCATGGCACAAGATGGCACAAGATGACACAATGGCCAAAAAATTTGACGGACGTGCACGCCAACCAACAACTAAAAACTTGCTCAGATGAAACACATGAACATTGATGTGAGCACCCTCTTAAGGCAGCAAGGCAGCTTACTGGAACAAAACGATGGTTTCATTTGTTTAAGACACCACAGTAAACACAGCAAAGTGTGAGTGTGATACACAACATCTAAACCACGTGGATATTCTCAAACAAGCGTCTTTCCCATAAAATGTCGTCCATGTTCATCCATCTGGCAAACGCACACCCGCAGATTCCGAGTATGGAGAATTTCCCTCTCAGTCTGAGAGCTGAATGTGGAAAAGCTCATTGATATGCAGAAGCACACGGCTCAGACAGGGAGTGCTGTTATTATTGGGGTGCGTGGAGAGGAGGTCTGGCGCGGGCTTCCACACACCAGCGGCTCTGCGCATGTCCACGACGCTCACAAACACACACACACACTCACCCCGGCCACAGGTATGTCCCGTGGAGCGTCGTGGGTAACCCCTGCCCGGCCAAAGAGCTGTCAGAACCCCTCTGCTGTCCCGTCAGCCTAACTAGAGTGGAAAAGGCCTGAGCGGCCAGTGAGGAGTGGGGGGTTGAATGGGTTTCCCTCTGTATTTCAGGCTTCAGGCGTCCTTTATTAGCCAATTACGAATACGCCACTGCAGTGGAAAGAGCGCTCTTGCAAAGACAGATGAATTACGATTTCGTCTTGATGAGGGAAAATTGGTGCGGGCGTGCATCATCCGTAGGGGTATCATATTTGTTGGAAATGTCTGTTGTTGGTGTTCCCATTTTGGTGATACAAAATGATCTGGAAAACTTCAATGACTGGACTATGTTACCCACAATGCACCAGGATTCAGCAGATGGGGATGCTTTGCAAGCATGCATTTCTAATTGAGATGGTGCACACTTTGACTAATGAGGATCTAGAGAAAATAGGAACTTTGCAAAAGTGAGTTTTGAGGGAAGAAAGAGGGTGGAATGATGTTCAACGTCTCTTTTCCCCCAAAAAACCTTGGAAACTTGGAGAAATGTGTGCCAATGTCTATTGTTCTTACTGTTATGATTTCTTAAGGCAAGACCCTACATGCTATAGAAGCCCGTTTCTGCCACTGAATTAAAAAAAAAAAAAAATTAAAACAGCTTATGGCGACTTTTTATCTCACGATTCGGACTTTTTTTCTCACATCTGTGAGTTTGCATCTCGAAATTTTGACGTTATATCTTGCAATTCCGGCCTTTTTTTTTGCAATTGCTTGTTTATATCTCAGTTATCACAAAGGAAGTGCAATTAATAGTTAGTTATAAAGTTCAATTAAGGGGAAAAAAACAAAATATCGAAACAAAATGAAATAAGAACTTTATTCAATGTACAGATTTCTGTTCTGGAAATGTATGAAAATGTATGCATATTGAATTGTGTAATGGCTCGATGGCATACTGTTGGGTAACAAAAATATGTAGGAATATACTGGAAAATATAATGCATTATATTAAAGAATACATTTACGTATATGGGAAACTAGAGCTTATATTTTTGAAATATATTCATACACATACAGTACCATATTTTATCACATGTATATTGTGAAGTGAATATAACATTAAAGGCATTGTGATATAAAAGTAAATATACCGTCACATATTTGTCAATATATGAAAAGCGGCAATGTACAGTAATGTTCAATATATTGTAATATATTAAAACAATATATTATTCTGTATATTTTCAATATACATTAAATAATTTAATATACTACTGATTGTTAATATATACCAGTGATATTCTGGTCTCTAGATATGGGTCAGGTATAATACGGCTCAATTAAGTCTGTGGTGGGGTTGGCCATTTTTATGTCGTAAACATTAGTAAGAATCACCAATATTAATTGTAAATGATTCATAGGAAATTGAGCCTGTAGGAACGAGCACATTCTGGAGCAAATTACAGTGACGGCGGTTTAATGACCTCCTAAAAAGTCCACAAATATGTTCAAATTTGCCATAATAACTGACAAATTGGCTCTGTACTTCAGTTATCCAGGTGCATTCAGAGGAAATAAGGCACAGAAAGCCTCTCGTTTTCAAAGTGTCTGCTGTGAAACGCACATGGCCCTCCACATTTTGATGGACTACTTCTTGAAACCTAATCAAGATATGCTTTCCCCTCCCTGAACGCACTATGAGGCTTATTATTTTAACCCTGAATGCGCTGTATGATGTCTATACCGTATCTGCCGGCCAAGATTTCTTTGCTTCCTGCTTAAGCTTAAAAAAAAAATCAACATTCCTCTGGGCTCCCGATTTTGGGCTGCTCGAAGCAGCAGAAGACTCGTGGAGTCAGGATGGGACGCAGCCAGTACAAACACCACGATGCCTGGCCAATTAGACATGCTAAATGCATTTGATTCAGTGCCCTGTGAACCCTGATGTGTTCAATTAAACACGCCTCATCTCAATGCGGCCGTTCAACCTGATTAAGCTGAACGCTTCAATGGCACGAATGGGGTTTGTCGATTCTCTTGAAAGTCATTTTGCTTGATAATATGGAGTTTTAGGCTCACTCAAATGAGGTTTTCTTGTCATATAAAAGAGTTCTGATTTTACATGCATAATTTGACATATCTGAGAGTTAAACAGGATATTCGTTGAGACAAAAATAGCATTATCTGATTTTATCTGAATCACTTTTAGCTTTTTTAGCCACTGCCGATAAATGAAATTATTTTGCACTAAAAAGAATTTCTCTATTGACAGCATCTAAGCATATTCTCGCATTCACATGCAGCCCTGTATTTTGATGAAATAACATATTTTTGGTTTTGCATACAACATGTAATTCACATTAATGTCATTATATTACAGTAGATGTTTCACCACTGACCATTTTTGTACGTCAATTAAAAACAATTCAAAAGTCTAGGGTTGATATGCTTTTTTATGTTCACCAAGGCTCCATTTACTTGATAAAAAATACAGTAAAAACAGTAATATTGTGAAATATTATTGCAGTTTCAAATAATTGTTTTCTATTTGAATATATTGTAAAATATAATTTATTCCTGTGACGCAAAGCTGAATTTTCAGCATCATTAGTGTCACGTGATCTATATAAATGATTCAATGTAAATGTCACTTTTGATTAGTTTGTGTTCTTGTGTTCACTTCTTCCAAACAAACAAACAATAACTTTCTAACCCCAAACTTTTTAGTGCATAGGCCTATTTGACATAAACATCTTTATATTATAGATGTTTCACCACAGACCAGTTGCTTGAAATAGACTGCAAATAGGTCTGATATAGAGTGATCAGTCACATGATGCATTACTGTTTAGGTGATTGGCTCAAAAAAAAAAAATCTGCTTTGAAAAATCAGTTTTGATTTCATGTTGACTTCAAGCTAAACTCAATTTGAAGGGTAAATGTAGTGGCAATTAAATTGAGATAAATGGCTGTACTTTTCTGAGCGCGCTCAGACGTGAGTCTAAGAGAGTGAAATTGTTTATTACAGCTTGAGAGCGCAAGAAAACGCATATGGATCTGCACCACTGTGTTGAAAGACACTTTAAAGTATTTGAAAGAGTGTACTAACAGATTAGAGCACTCCTTGATCTAATGAAAATCCATATTGCAAAACATTTAGCCATGAGAGAGGCATACGTAATCTAATAAGACACGTAACACAATTTCTGAATTACTGGTAGAGCAAATAGATAATGGAGATGAACTATATAGGCCTTATTTGATAATGTCAAATATAATGAAAAATTCACCCATGCATATTCTCATATTCATTATTTTTACACCTCATATTAGAAATATAAACACACACTGGCGTTAAAACCGACTTAACCATATCCATTGTTTTACACCATGCCATGCACTGTAATAAATTATACAGCCACAGTCGTACTTTACATACCGCTGCACAAACTAATGGTCACTCTGATGTGCACGTCAATGTTAAATCAATCAGTCGTTCCTGAAGGCACAGGAAATAGACTTTATTAGCACTCACCTCCTCTCCTAAGACAACTTTTAGCTCTCATCCACACAATTAGACTAAGTGGCCTGTCACTGACCATTTCGATTCATATTCATTGTCCGCAGCGTCAGAATTGCCATGAAAACGCTGAATGTCCAACTGCGTCTGGCCGTACACTCAGATAAGGAGTCGGTCAAGCCATTCCCAAAAGATATCAGTTAGTTAAAAGGACGAAACAGGCAACTTAACATGCATTAAAAACATTTTTCAAGCTTGTAGCACAGGTCTCTTACAAAAGGTACTGTGGTGGAAATGGGCCTACATGCTCATAAAACATGGTATTACCATGGTGCAGAGGTACAAAATACACGTTTTGTTCATTTTTGTGTAAAGTAAATAACCACCACAACAATTTTGTATATACTGTACCATGTTTTTGCACATGAAGCCTACCTTTCCAGATATCAAAATAGAACGTTCTGCTAAGGTTTCCACTATGGAAACGTTATTTCTGAATGTTCTCTGAACATGTTTAAATAATGTTTAAAGACAACATTAAGGGAAACATTCCATTTAGTTTTTTCAAACATATGGGAATTGCTTTTGAATGTTCCCTTAAACATCTTCGAGGAATGTCTTACAGGCTCAGCACCCGCCTACCTGCACTCACTATTAAGAATCTACATCCCCTCCAGAAGCCTGAGATCTGCTAGTGAGCGACGCCTCGTGGTACCATCACAAAGAGGCTCAAAATCACTCTCCAGAACATTCTCGTTCACCATTCCTGGCTGGTGGAATGATCTTCCCACCCATATTCAGAGTGCTGGATCCCTGTCAATCTTCAAGCAACAGCTGAAAACTCATCTCTTTCGACACTACTTGTCTTCACCCTACACTGAAAAAAACAAACAAAAAAAACTCTTTCTCTTTATTTATTCCTTCCCTTGCTAGCTTTGACTTATTTCAACAATGCCTGAGACTTGGTGTTACAAGCACTTCGTTTGTCGGATTGTCTCTTCAAGATGAATCGCTTTATGTATTCCCCAGTTATAAGTCGCTTTGGATAAATGACTAAATGTAAATGTGACCCTGGACCACAAAACCAGTCTTAAGTGTCAATTTTTCGAAATTGAGATGTATACATAATCTGAAAGCTGAATAAATACACTTTCAATTGATGTATGATTTGTTAGGATAGGACAATATTTGGCTGAGATACAACTATTTGAAAATCTGGAATCTGAGAGTGCAAAAAAAAATAAAAAATCTAAATATTGAGAAAATCGCTTTTAAAGTTGTCCAAATGAATTCTTAGCAATGCATATTACTAATCAAAAACGACGTTTTGATATATTTACAGTAGTAAATTTACAAAATATCCTCATGGAATATGATCTTTACTTAATATACTAATGATTTCTGGCATAAAATAATCTATAATTTTGACCCATATTTTTGGCTATTGCTACAAATATACCCCAGTGATTTAAGACTGGTTTTGTGTCCAGGCTCACAAATGTCTCATAAAAAAATATAATTATAGTTTTTGTGCTAACGTTTTGCCACTATTAATAAAGTATAGATAACTTTAAATGAACGTTCAGAAAACGTTCCCTGTTAGCTGGGCTGGTAGTACTATGGCATATTTGGTATTCATTTCAAATAACCGTGGTACCATTTCATTTAATTATTTTTCTTAGTGTTGTGTGTCAGGATAAATGACTAAAGAACAATATCTCTGAAAATATCGTTGGTCCAATTTTATTTTAGCTCCAAAATGTAGTCATTTAACCGTTTGTGAACGATCACTTCAGTTATATTGCCGCGTTAAAACCATATGCATCGATCGCCATCTAGTGGTCCCTGTCTGAAGCAGCATCTAACTGAGGTGTAATGCTTAAACCGCTCTCTAGGCGGCGGTGTCTAAAAAATACACGCAAACTCACCGCTGACGCTCTTCACTGAAGCTCCTCGGTTGTTTACAGTTTTGCCGTTTAGCTTCAGTTCAAATTCTCTCGGTAAAACCGTTTGAATCGCATTTTCAGCATGGGATGCGACGGCGGGACCATTCCCAAAAGACACGAACTGGTTAAAGGACCGAAAAAGGTTGAAAAGGTAGAGACGTTGCGCTAAACGCTCGATTATTGTCATAAACCTTATGAAGTTAGCATCTTAGCATGTCAATAGCTCGTGAGTTTAACATCTGTCTTTTCTTCAGCTGCTGTAGAATTTCAGTAAACTAAGCATGATTGAATGTGTCTTTAATACACCTTTATTTTCTGGACATAAACATGCTATAGTACTGAAACTCACGAACCATGGTGTTTAGATGGTGTAATGTAATCATGGTTTATGAATTTCAGTGCCATGGCATATTTCAAAGTATCACAGTATTACCATCTTTACTTTGTAGTACCATGGTATTTCTTGAAGTTCTGTTTACTAATTTATTACAGTATCAGTGAGAGTGTTAACGAAACAGCGCCGTCCTAAATGTTGAACTACTATGATTTCATTTATTTGCATATTCATAAACCCTAGTACAGATATTTTTCATAAGGGTTTATGAATATGCAAATAAATACAATGCGATTCACAAATAAATGTTAAAAGTTTACACACACACACACACACACACACACACACACACACACACACAAAAACATATGCACACAACTAAAATATTGTATGTGACCCTGGACCACAAAACCAGTCATAAGTGTCAGTTTTTCGAAATTGAGTTTTCTACATCATCTAAAAGATGAATAAATAAGCTTTCCATTGATGTATGGTTTGTTAGGATAGGACAATATTTGGTGCAAAAAAATCTAAATATTGAGAAAATCACCTTTAAAGTTGTCTAAATTAAGTTCTTAGCTATGCATATTACTGATTAAAAATTAGGTTTTTATATATTTACAGTAGGAAATTCACTAAATATCTTCATGGAACATGATCTTTACTTAATATCCTAATGATTTTTGGCATAAAAGAAAAATGGATAATTTTGACCCATACTATGTATTTTTGGCTATTGCTACAAATATACCCCAGCGACTTAAGACTGGTTTTCTGGTCCTGGGTCACATATTTAATGTTAAATATTTTAATATTAAAAGTATAATATTTATAATATTTGGAATTGATTTCTGTAAACGTGTAGCTATTTTAGCTCGCAAACTTTACAACATCAATTTATTGAATCTGTATTAAAGCTTTTTGTGAATGCATTTAATATTTGTATTAATTGCAATTACTTAAATGCCCTAAATATTTTTATGGGCCCTCTTAAACCAGACATTTGTTGTTGTGGTTCATAAATCTGAACTTTTGTGTTCTACAGGTAGATAAAAACGCAGAGCTTGCTGCCAAATGGAAGTACTGTGCGTTGAGTCAGGAGAAGCTGAAGCGGCCCATAGTCGCCTGTGAGCTGGGCAGGTACGTTATTAAATTATGCGCATGTTTTTGCTTATAAAGGTGATATACCATTAGCTAAAGCAGTTGTTATTTATTTATTCAGTAAGTGACCATATGATAAGCTGGATCAGTGCAACGTAATTATCGTTATATTGAAATGGGATTCATTTTGACAGATAATGACTTTCTGCCTTACATAACCTCTGTTCTTTAGATTTACCATTATTATTGCATAACAGCCAACCATTGTTTAGGTGTGGTATCTGAAATAAGATCAGACTAACCACCATGAATGGATCCTCACGAAAAAGATCCACAGTTTTCAATAGAATTTGAATTTTTTTGAATAAGCTTCTTTTAGCGACCAATAAGAGTGCTGAATTCACAGCTCTGGTTGGCATATTTAAATTTTTACCATATTTAAATCCATTCTGCTGAATTTCACTCGTGATGTTTGAATCAATGTGAAAAATTATGGTATTAAAATTATGAAAACTATTTTACCTGTACTAAAAAATATTATTGCCAGTATTTCGCATGCGTCTACAATATTTCTGTCAAAGCAATGATACTATAGTAGTGAAACCATGGTGAATTTTGCATTTTCTGCTTAAAAATAATTTTTCTTCCACCAGACTGTATAATAAAGATGCGATCATTGAGTATTTGTTGGATAAATCAGCGGAGAGGCCAAACACTGAGGTTGTTGCACACATCCGTAGCATCAAGGTCAGTAAACGCAGACAAATGATCATCATACTCTCAATGACAGCGTGTGGGGAAAAAAAGGGTTTCATCCGGTTATATGCCTGCACATGATGTTTAAACTGTATGTTTTTAATTTCATCATTGACTATGTTTACATGCACCCTCATAATGCACTTTTAAGTGATTTTAGCAATATTGCAATTAAGCTTTCCCTCATGTAAACACAATACTTCAGTCAAACTGATGCAGTTAAGCTCATAATCATAGTAACCATAATCACATTAAAATATGTGGCGTATGACGACTGAAAAAAAAAAGCATGTAAACAGGAGTGAAAATGTTTGCTTATGTCATGTAAATATCTAACTGCAATTAAGTCTTGATTATTGGAAATAATCACATTATCGGTGCACATGTAAACGTAGTCACTGAGATACTGTCATAGTTTTTATTAATACGTTTAATTAGTTTTTATTTTTATATTTTCCATGACTGTCGTATATACAGTGGGTACAGAAAGTATTCAAAATTTTTCACTCTTTGTTATATTGCAGCCATTTGCTAAAATCATTTAAGTTAATTTTTTTTCCTCATTAATGTACACACAGCACCCCATATTGACAGAAAAACACAGAATTGTTGACATTTTTGCAGATTTATTAAAAAAGAAAAACTGAAATGTCACATGGTCCTAAGTATTCAGACCCTTTGCTGTGACACTCATATATTTAACTCAGGTGCTGTCCATTTCTTCTGATCATCCTTGAGATGGTTCTACACCTTCATTTGAGTCCAGCTGTGTTTGATTATACTGATTGGACTTGATTAGGAAAGCCACACACCTGTCTATATAAGACCTTACAGCTCACAGTGCATGTCAGAGCAAATGAGAATCATGAGGTCAAAGGAACTGCCTGAAGAGCTCAGAGACAGAATTGTGGCAAGGCACAGATCTGGCCAAGGTTACAAAAACATTTCTGCTGCACTTAAGGTTCCTAAGAGCACAGTGGCCTCCATAATCCTTAAATGGAAGACGTTTGGGACGACCAGAACCCTTCCTAGAACTGGCCGTCCAGCCAAACTGAGCTATCGGGGGAGAAGAGCCTTGGTGAGAGAGGTAAAGAAGAACCCAAAGATCACTGTGGCTGAGCTCCAGAGATGCAGTCGGGAGATGGGAGAAAGTTGTAGAAAGTCAACCATCACTGCAGCCTTCCACCAGTCGGGGCTTTATGGCAGAGTGTCCCGACGGAAGCCTCTCCTCAGTGCAAGACACATGAAAGCCCGCATGGAGTTTGCTAAAAAACAGAGGATCCCCAAATCCAGGTGTGAAAAACTTGTTGCATCTTTCCCAAAAAGACTCATGGCTGTATTAGATCAAAAGGGTGCTTCTACTAAATACTGAGCAAAGGGTCTGAATACTTAGGACCATGTGACATTTCAGTTTTTCTTTTTTAATAAATCTGCAAAAATGTCAACAATTCTGTTTTTCTGTCAATATGGGGTGCTGTGTGTACAATGAGGGAAAAAAATGAACTTAAATGATTTTAGCAAATGGCTGCAATATAACAAAGAGTGAAAAATTTAAGGGGGTCTGAATACTTTCCGTACCCACTGTGTGTACAGTGATTTACAGAAGGCACCCACTAAAATGTCATTCAATGTAACAATATTTTCTATTTAATATATTCTATTAAGGATCACAGTGCAGCTCTAAAAGCTAATTAATTGTAATTTTAAATCTTCATAGATCTTTGCCACTATCATTTAGATCCCATTTGTCAGCTAGAAGTAATTAAAAATAAGATAGTATGATCACTTATTTGACTTGTATTTTGATATTTGATTTTCACAAAAGGTATTTGAAACATTAAAGTAGACAATTTACTTCTATACAATTCACTTAATATGGTTTTGATGCATATAAAATCACTTTTGTTGATTTAATTTGATTCGGACACCAAAATGGGACATCCTGTCTTTGATCCACATATAGTTTTTATTCACTTTTATTTAAGTTTCAGTTTTAGCTATTTTAGTACACCCCAAATGTTGCCTTGACAATTAGATGAAAAAAAAGTTTTTAGTAAACATTTCTATTATTTTATATTACACATTTTTTTTAGTAGTTTTAGTTAAATCTAATAAGCCTGGTGTGTTTGACAGGACGTGAAGGAGCTGAATCTGACAGATAACCCGGCGTGGGAGGGTGAGAGGCACAACATTAAAGGGGACTGTTATGAAGACATGCATTGTGCCATGTTTATCTGTCCTGTGGTTGGTCTGGAGATGAACGGAAAACACAAGTAGGACCACATCTTGTTCAGCCCACTTTTGACTTCAACCACAGCACAACTGAATCATACTTTAACAGGAAAGACCGTAGTTAAAGAAGAAGTGTGTGGTGTTAGTGTACTTCCCTCTATGTCAGTGTAATGTGAAGACTCAACTTTAAGCGAGCTAATCACTTCTGAAAGACATTTGGTGTTCAGGAAACTTTTTGAAAAAACAAAGCAAAACTAGTGGTGCCTAAATGACATGATTCACCTAAAATAGAATTAAAAGTTCAAATAAAGTTTTAGCCTATACACTGAAAATGTAGTATAATACATTGGTTGGTGGTAGTTTGGGTGTATTTTTTGTCACTATAAATTTCAGTAATGTAAAAATATCACCTGATCAGGTTGAATAACATCTCAAATAATACACTTTTTTTTTTTTTTTTTTTTAACTGCTTTTTCTCTGTTTTTTACTTTTAATTTTTTTTCTTTACATTTTGCTTTCAAATCATCAAGCCAGTTTGCTTGGTAGACTTGCAGTATTATTTGGACAGTAACTGTTTCTGCATAGACAAAAAAATATACACTTTCGTGTACAATATGGTAAATTGCTCATTAGTTAATGCATTAGGTATCATGAAATAACAATGAACATGTTCTATGGCATTTGTTAGTTTAGAATGGTCATTGTTAATGCAGTCATGGCCAAAAATATCGGCACCCTTGGTAAATATAATCAAAGGCGGCTGTGAAAATTAATCTGCATTGTTAATCCTTTTGATATTTTATTAAAAAATTCACAAAAATCTTACCTTTAATAATAATAATTTAAAATGGGGGGAAATATCATTATGAAATAAATGTTTTTCTCAAATACACGTTGGACACAATTATTGGCACCCCTAGAAATTCTTATGAGTAAAATATCTCTGAAGTATATTCCCATTCATATTCACAATTTTGAGCACTCTAGGGTGATTATGAACATGGAATTATCCAGCCATGGCTTCCTGTTTCACAGAAATATAAATGGGAGGGAAAACAAATCCCAAATTCCCTTAATCATCCGTCACAATGAGAACAACCAAAAAATATAGTTCTGATGTGCAGCAAAAGATAATTGAGCTTCACAAATTTTTACATCAAAAAGTTGATGTATTTCACTAATTCCATTCAAAAAGTGAAACTTGTATATTATATTCATTCATTACACACAGACTGATATACTTCAAATGTTTATTTCTTTTAATTTTGATGATTTTACAGCTCATGAAAGTCAAAAATCAGTATCTCAAAATATTAGAATATTATTTAAGACCAATACAAAGAAAGGATTTTTAGAAATCTTGGCCAACTGAAAAGTATGAAAATGAAAAGTATGAGCATGTACAGCACTCAATACTTAGTTGGGGCTCCTTTTGCCTGAATTACTGCAGCACTGCGGCGTGGCATGGAGTCGATCAGTCTGTGGCACTGCTCAGGTGTTATGAGAGCCCAGGTTGCTCTGATAGTGGCCTTCAGCTCATCTGCATTGTTGGGTCTGGTGTCTCTCATCTTCCTCTTGACAATACCCCACAGATTCTCTATGGGGTTCAGGTCAGGCGAGTTTGCTGGCCAATCAAGCACAGTAACACTATGGTCATTGAACCAGCTTTTGGTACCTTTGGCAGTGTGGGCAGGTGCCAAGTCCTGCTGGAAAATGAAATCAGCATCTCCATAAAGCTTGTCAACAGAAGGAAGCATGAAGTGCTGTAAAATTTCCTGGTAGATGGCTGCGTTGACTGTGGACATCAGAAAACACAGTGGACCAACACCAGCAGATGACATGGCAGCCCAAATCATCACTGACTGTGGAAACTTCACACTGGACTTCAAGCAACATGGATTCTGTGCCTCCACTCTTCCTTCAGACTCTGGGACCTTGATTTCCAAATGAAATGTAAAATTTACTTTCATCTGAAAAGAGGACTTTGGACCACTGAGCAACAGTCCAGTTCTTTTTCTCCACAGCCCAGTAAGATGCTTCTGACGTTGTCTCTGGTTCAGAAGTGGCTTGGTAGCCCTTTTCCTGAAGACGCCTGAGCGTGGTGACTCTTGATGCACTGACTCCAGCTTCAGTTCTCTCCTTGTGAAGCTCTCCCAAGTGTTTGAATCGGCTTTGCTTGACTGTATTCTCAAGCTTGCGGTCATCCCTGTTGCTTGTGCACCTTTTCCTACCCAAATTCTTCCTTCCAGTCAACTTTGCATTTAATATGCTTTGATACAGCACTCTGTAAACAGCCACACCTTTCAGTAATGACCTTCTGTGACTTACCTTCTTTGTGGAGGGTGTCAATGTTCGTCTTCTGGATCATTGCCAAGTCAGCAGTCTTCCCATTATTGTGGTTTCAAAGAACAAGAGATACCCAGAATTTATACTGTAGGGATGGTCATTTATTCAAACTCAAATGTAAATATTCTAATATTTTGAGATACTGATTTTTGACTTTCATGAGCTGTAAGCTCTAATCATCAAAATTAAAAGAAATAAACATTTGAAATATATCAGTCTGTGTGTAATGAATGAATATAATATGCAAGTTTCACTTTTTGAATGGAATTAGTGAAATAAATCAACTTTTTGATGATATTCTAATTATATGACCAGCACCTGTATGTAGAAATTAACATTAAATTGCTATATTAATAAATGCAGTAAAAATATTATTTATTGTTGAAAATATCATAAACAAAAGATTGTAATCTAAAACCAGCTCTGCTAGAGCTTTTCTCTAAACTAACTTTACTTGATGACATTTTGCACTAAGGTTTAGTTTGTTAATAGTAGTTAACTACATTAGTTGATGCTAATTTCAGTATTTGCAAACACATTTTTAAGAAACGTGAATGCAAACATTGAACAACTGTATTTTTATTAACTATAATTTTTTTAAACAATGAATATGTAGTTGTTAATTATAATAATAATAATAAAAGTTATTTATTTATATATATATTAATATAATTTTAATATTGAAGTCACATTGTTCGACATTTTGTTATCTAATGACATTTTAAAATGTGAATGTGATGTAAATGGATTTTCCATTCATATTTAGTCCAATACAGTAAAAATGTCAGTACTGTTCCCTGTGGTAAACACAAAAAACCCTATAGATACTCGCTTAAAGTTTAAAGCTACCAAGTGGAAAGTATATGTTCATCGTTCCACATTGTTAAATGTCTCTTGATATCTTCTTGTTTCCATGAGATGGTTGTTTTGGTTGTAATCACAGCGCTGTTCTGTCTGTCTTGAGGTTTTTATACCTGCAGACCTGTGGGTGTGTTTTCTCCGAACGAGCGCTCAAAGAGGTGAAGACTGAAATCTGCCACAAGGTAGGTGAAAAGCAGCGTTCTTGATTCACTTCAATCTTTCGCGTTTCTGTGGCCTGTTATCAGTCTCTTCCTTTTGTCTTTGTATAGGCGCTTTATTACAGCAGCTGTATGTTAATAATGTTCCTGAAACCTTAGACCATAAATGACCAGAGGCATAATATAATTCATTGTTTACTTTATGAAAATTGTCCACATACATAATCTTAGTTAAATGTCGATCAAAGGTCAGAGATAATGGTTTTCAATGGATCTTAATGTGTTTTCATTTAACGTTCAGTTTTTCATAACGGCTGTTTTGTTTATCTGCTGTCCTGCTTTGCAGTATGAGTTTTTCATAGAGCTTTTGTCTATATGTTTATGCTAATGCACATAATTACACAAATAATTTACAATAGAAAACAGCTATTTTTACTTGTAAAAATATATATATTTCTTATTTTATCCCTAATTTGCACCACAGAAATAAATTCTATTTTAAAATAAATTACAATAGAAAACAACTATTTATACTTGTAAAAAAAAAATATTGCTAATTTTATTCCTAATTTGCACCACAGAAATAAATTCTATTTTAAAATAATTTACAGTAGAAAACAGCTATTTTTAATTGTAAAAAAAAAAAAAAAGTGTGTGTGTGTGTATATATATATATATATATATATATATATATATATATATATATATAATGTATATGTATGTATATATATATATATATATATATATATATATATATATATATAGATATATAGATAGATAGATAGATAGAGATATTACAGTTTTACTGTATTTGTGATTTAAATAACAATCAAAAACATAAAATTAATTAAACACAAAAAATCTAATTATTCCAAACTTTTGAGTGGTATATATTAATATATTATTGGCACTAACGAATCAGATTTCTATATTAAAGCTGTACTTTCAGTTTGAGAGGGTTACCAAGATGGCCACTTTGACAGTATTTACAATGTAATGTGGCACACTTTTAGGTGTTTTATTGCAGACCGTGAGTCACAATTTCACCCTCTAGTCTCTCACATATATCTAGTCTGACAGTTTCAAATGTGGATGTGGATAATGAGTTGTTATCATAGGTGAAGATAAGCGCTGAGTTAAGCAGTCAGCAGCTCTGGTTGTGTTTTTCTTTGTCCAGGTGATTTGTCACCTTTCTCGTAACGTGTGCTCTTTGTGCTGTGTTTACGCTTGCGATTGGACAGAGTTGGACCGTGGCTAATGAGTGCGACTTGTCTTTCATTCTCAGTAGTGAATCATTAACCTCCCAGTCCCCTGGCTCGGTTTAATTGGTTTCAGGCTCAGTTAGCTTCCGTTTCTCTGTGGCATTTGTCTCAATTAATCTGAGCATTAAGGCGGAAATAGGGAAACTGCATCCTGCAGTCCATCTCCTCTCCAAACCGGCATAAACAGGTCAGATGTGCATGGCGTGCTGTGCATCGGCAAACAATCAGCTGTATTTGAATATAGAATATAAACCTCTGAGGGTTATTAATTTCCAAGCAAATTTTTAACTATTCTTGGTGCTGTTAATCATAACCTGTGGTTATGTATTGCGTTACATGTGTCTAGGTTTTGAATAGGCATTTTTCATTCTGTCTTTAACAACAGGGAAAGCTGACCAGATTGGAGGCTTCAACCTTTTTTTTTTTTTTTTCTTCTTCTTAGTAGTATCACTTAGAGCACAACTCGATTGAGGACTGTGGGCTGAAATAGATATTAAAATATATTTGTTCGATTTTTAACATATAATTTATTTTTTAATTTTTTATTTTTAAATCTTAAAATTAAAGTTATACTTCGGTGGCATGTTTTTTTTTTTCCACCCAAATTTTCATTTTATTTTATTTTTGATTTCATATGCTAAACTTTTTAACTTGTATAATAGCATTGATGCAAATACAGATATCTTAGGAGACTTTCACGTGTGAGTAGTACTTGGTCACCTGCTTTCTGTCCACCAGGTGAAATCTCAATGTTTAATAGAGTATGAGCACATCTCTCCTCAAAAAACACAAATTGAGAAATCATTTTTGTCTGTATTGCAAATGGATTACACATGGCAGTATATACCATCTGCTGTAATAGCACTTTGTGGTTATATTTTTGACTAAATGTCTATTAGTGGTCATGATGTAAATGTTTATGGCTATAATATAGGGATGCACCGAATATTCGGCCACCGAAAATTTTCGGCCGAAAATGGCCCAAAAGTGCATTTTCGGTTTTTGGCCGAAAGACTTTTATCACCGAAACAATACAGCCGAAATGTTGTGATGAAGCAAACAGAAATCGCGACCTGCACGTGCTTGTCTGAAGCAACATGTCTGCGGTGTGGACGGATGTTTTCAAATGGAGCGCCATTTAATACACAGAGCCGTAGTTCACTGACAAGCTACGCAATATCACGTTCAATATCGCGGTTTATCGCGGAAACTTCAATGGTTTCAGCCAAGAATTTTCATTTCGGTGCATCCCTACTATAATATGTTATTTTGTCAGCATCAAAAAATGTACATTGTTGTTAGCAGAGTATTGTTTTCTATCCAAGTTGCTAAAGAGGCACATTTAAGACCACAATGGAAATGAAAGTGCTTGATGTGTTCAGCTGTGGTTTTTATCAATTCAGTGCAGTTGACAGCACTGAAAATGAAGCACAAAAACTGAACATTATGAACACTGAGAATATCAGTGTTGAAAACAAAATTAACTTGAGCAGATGTTCATAATTTGCATACAAATTTACATATTGAAAAAATGCGGCTTACATTATGAAAGTATTACAGTGGCATGCCATAATGATGCTCACTAAACTTTTGACAAACGATTGGCTCTGTACGTCAGAAATTACAATATTTTCACAATTTTTAGTCAGTTACTGTGTATATCACAGTATATTGTCCTTTGATTGTAATAGCAGTATTTGTTGTATCTTGGATTTCGTCAAGGATTTTCATTCTTTATTATTTATCCACTTTAAACAGTGCATTATGCAGCAGTTAATAAATAAAAATAAATAGAAATTACGATTACTATTAACAGTACAACAGTTATATTACACTTCACTCACGTAACGATCAGTGTTCACGTTTTCAACATTTATACATCGCGAGCTGCATTGCCATGCGACGTGAATATCGACACAACAACTTTACACCGTAAAGCAGAAAATGTTCCAGCGAGGTTTCTATTATTTCTTCCTTCATGTCTACTGTGTCCATGTGAGATGGTACTTTGTCAAGAGGAAATAGTGTTTGCTCAGATATATATGTGAAATACAGGGTTTTGAGTGCATGCAGGAGTTTGCAAGCCTGTACGTAATGTGAATTTCACTTTCTTTGTGACGTTTCGTGGGTGTTTGCTCAGACGCAGTCCCCTGGTTTTAAAATGAGTGTGTTGTTGATGACTTCGACCTCTGTGGTGAGATGCCATGATGGTTGTATGGGAACCATAGCGTGCTGGAGAACTTTATGTCGGTGCCACAATTCTAGACAATCCAGGGCTTCGGGGAAGTTTGCGGTCTCAAATTTATTCGCAAACATGCTCTCTTTTTCGATAAGCCACGGCAAGTCGCCAATCCCGTAAACACAGATATCCCTGATGTATTGTCCTGTAGAAACAAAAACAACGGTTTTGGTATCCATAGACACAAGATTGCAGTCCTATGTTTACATGAAAAACAGACTGCTGTTGGGAAGATCTATGGTTAAACGGTCTTAAATAAATGCAATATTTATTTATTTAAAAAGTCCTAATTATCCCATTCTGCAAATTAAGGCCTAAAAAGCTAATTAATCAGAGCAGAAAAACGTAAATTCATAAAGTCATTCCATGAAATGTTACATGCACTGCATTTTTGTTTTGTTTTCCAACACAAATACCTTAAGCCTTTAAACAAGATATATTTATTTGGGATGCAACCTGAACATATTCAGACTTGTTTTCTGAGAAATTGTGAGTTTATACTTAAAACAAGAAAAAACAACAACAACGACAAAAAAACACACCCACACACATTTTTGTACCTTTACAGCCCTGGTGTACTGTTCCTTCTTGGTCCCTCCATTTGATTGCACGAATGTTACCTTCCCATTCGCCATCTACATAACTGCCAGGTGCTTCTGAGTAAACATGCAAGACCAATTTCATGATTGGGAGACCACATGCTTTCTGTCATCTATTTTTGTTATCTTGCTTAATCGCTGACTGGAATTGAGTCAACATGCATTTAAAGCAAACATACTCATGATTATTGCGTTCTGACTTACCTTTCATGTGGTTCAGCGTCACCCAGTAATGCTCATCTGGGCTGAAGGTGTCTCTAGACCACTCCAGCAAGTCTTTGGCCACCTTGTCGTTGAGGACGAACTCCACAAACGGTCTCGTCAAGGAATAATAGGCAGTCCCGAAGTACATCGTCAGGTTGTGAGGAGGTGGCCCCTTCTTTTGACCCTTGCCTTTTGGTGCCACATGGGTGCCCTTTACCTCTTCGTACTGAAACTCAGTCCTGTGCTTCATAGCGGGTGGCTGCTTGATTCCCGGCGTCATGTTCCTGTCTTTCCATTCTGGTCCTTGCATATACCGGACTAACTCCAGGTTGGTCTGGATTGGGAAGTCCTGGCCGCACAGATTTATAGCTCTCTTCCATTTTGTAGGATACTTCAGCAGGTCTTTCATGCAGTTGAGGTCAGCCTGCAGACGGGAAAAGCCAGCGTAAGTCACTTTTTCATTAACGGATGCCACAAAGACGTTTGGGAAACACCCAGCTAGGTTTCGGATGCTCGTCTTGTATTCCTCCGGTGCTTTAGCGTCTATGTGAATGCAGTAAACATTCTGTGGCACATAAATGGCTCTCAGTAGCCGCACAAACGTTTCCAGCTCTTTGTGTATAGTGATGATGAAAGCCAAAGGAAAGTCGTCTTCTTCTTTGCTCAGTGGCGCCGTAATAAAGTGCAGATCTGACTGCAATAGAGTGCAGTTTGTGTCCGGTTTGGTCTCATAGCTGATTTTCTTACAGTCTTTTCGCTGCCATGTAAACCCAGGAGTTGCAGGTGGAAGAATGTCACAGCTTTTGGGGCCTGGCGTGGTTTGGCTGCTCAAGTCAGTTGAGGGAAGCAGGGTGTTGGGTATTTTGGCTTTCAGGTAGATGGCGGAACATATTAGGATGCAGACTCCAAGGCAGAAGAGAAAACTGCACTTGGTGTTCTCAAGCTGGACCATAATAGTCCAGCATCTGAAAAGCAGCTACAGACCTCCTGAAACAGAGCAGAAGAGGAAAATATGAATAGAGGAAATTGTTACAACACGGGGAAGTGCTCAAATACCCCTTTATGTTAATCATTAAATAAGCACAGAACCAAGAAACGGTTCGTTAATCATGCTGATAAAGAAGTGAAAGAAGTCTCTTCTGTTCATCAAGTTTCAAAATACAGTGAAAAGGACAGTAATATTGTGAAATATTATAATTCGAAAGAAATATTTCCTGTGTATGTTAAACACATCTAGATATTTGAAATACTTATAATCATTTCAACATTTTTTTTTTTTTTTTTATCAGTGACATTGAAGTGAATCATGTCTCTACATGAAACTCAGAGGAGCTTTAGAGCACATGTTTTGGGTGGCTCCATCTCAGATGTGTTGTGAAATCATGGACAGAATTCATCATATCATTACATACATGGACAAACTTATTTTTTGAACCATTACTCCATTACTCAAGAGCATTTGTTGACTCTCATAATGACGCATAATGGTGCGGTCCCCTATCATACCATTTGACATTAACGCCAATTGCCTTTACATTTCTTGGAGGGTACAAAAGTCTTTTCCCACCTGGATGTAACTCTGTTGTGTCACTCTTTTCTAAGCGCAGCAACCCTTGGGTTTCCTTTTAATAGCACCCTAGAGAGCTGCGTTCACTGCTGGAGGTCCCAGTTGCTGGACACAAATGAGTTTTGGATATTGGTTTTGCGAAGTCATTTAATGAACCCTCAGGGGTTTATAAAACACGCTGACATTGTCCATTGTCACCTTAAAGAATGAAAAGCACACACCGTTCTATCAGCATCATGTAGTGTGTTCATTGTGTGACTTATTACACTTTAGCTCGAGTTTAAGATATTGCTATCAAATCAATTCTAGTTTAAAGGCATCCAGAAGATTGCAAAAAAATGGTGTGATGAGATTTCAAGAGCTACTTTTGGATGACAGCACTGTATGACATAATGGTTCCTTAGAAGGTGTGACCGAGTTTCACTAAAGATTTAGTGTCTTTTAGTGTGATTTAATGTGGTTGGCTTAAAGTACGGTTTTTTGCGACCAAAAAAAAGATTAAAAAAATGGGGTATGAAATGATTTTTGAGTATACTTAATAAAACAGTTTAAAATGATTTAACAACTTATTTCGCTTAGTATGTTTATGCTTTTAAGAGCATTATACTGCATCACCCCAGAATAATTTTACTATTGTAGTGAGACTATTGTAGTTTTTAATAATATTCTTATTTTTATATTTTCTGTTTTCATTTATTTTTGATTTATTTTAGTGTGTGTTTTTGGCATTTTATTTTCATTTTCTTCATCAGTTCTTTGTTTATGTGCGACACGAGCATTGCAAGTTCTGCAGAAAATAGATCAATATGGCAGGATGCTGTGGTTTTGCTTATTGCTTCTAGGTAGAAAACAAATGTAATTCTGTTGACATGCATCATCAACATCTTATTTAAGAAATATAATTGCCCAGGTGAAAAACAAGTACACGTCTACTAACACTAAAAATGATCCTTTAGTACTTCTTAAGATAAACTTAAGATCATCTAAGTGTACTCAGCTGTGCTATTTTGAGACACCATGAATATGAACTAACATGCGCTTTTAACATACCATCTTTGTATTTAAAAAATGTATTTAGCTACCACTTGTAGTACACTTGAGTGTACTAGTGTATGAAAGATGGCTTCAAGTGTACTATAAGTGGTAACTAAATACATTTTTTTAAATAAAAAGATAGTATGTTAAAAGTGCATTTTAGTTCATATTCATGGTGTCTCAAAATAGCACAGCTGAGTACACTTAGATGATCTTAAGTTTATCTTAAGTACTAAAGGATCATTTTTAGTATATTAAGTACTTTAAGTACATTATGGAAGTGTACTTGTTTTTCACCTGGGTGTTCAAATGCGAACACCATGAGTTATAAAACATTTTGCATTATTAAAGTCCTCTAAATTTATCTTCTTGACCAAATTGTAGCATAGGGATGTTGATGCACATTTGTTTTTTGGGTAACATAATTAAACAGTAACCGATGACTATAACTGATGGCTGTATTATACAATATTGACTGTTGTTGTTCTTTTGTACAGAGTGATGAAAGAAAGAATCCAAGTTGACACCTTGTGTACTCACCACTTAGCTGATACATTTATTAGGAATAGCATTATCATGAATGGTTATGGGTGAATTGTAAGAACAGTAGTCCGGCCTTTGCAAATTTACTAAAGAAAACTTGTGCAACTTCTACTTTAGTGGAATCTTTTACATCAAGCATAACTTGAACAGTAAATTTAAATCAAGTGTAGTGCAAATGTATAGAGTTTTGTAGTCTAGGAAGTCTTGACTATTGATTGATTAAGGAAATGTTTAAAAAGCACATGAACTTGAACTTTAAACTCATTCCAGAGTGGCGTTACTGTATTAATCACAATGCTATATATTAATCACTTCCTGAACTCTTAATATGTATGCTTTCACACAATCTCAGTGCCATTACATGTTTTTTTTTTTTATAGAAAGATGATTCATTTTCTAAATGTCTCAGTAGCTGTTAGATAGCAAATGAACTAAAGCACCTTCTAAGATAACGAGTATACAATCAAACCTCAGGCTTCAAGAGTAACAGATTGGTATCACTAACAACGTGTATTTTTTCAACTCTGACAGTATAACCAGCCTTTATACATTAGAATTTTTTTTTTTTTGTAGTTAAAAAGCAAAATGGCTCTCCCCTACACATGTTTTGGTTTCTGAAGCATAAACATCAAAAGTGCATTAGACACAGGCTAATAAATCCATGAGTCAGAGTGTGCTTACCTTTCAGCTCAAGCCGTTTCCACTCCTTCAAATAGGAAATGGGATTAAACATTCACAAACGCGCTAACATCCGCATGACCTCTGTTTAAAAGGCTCCTCCGTGAGCAGAAATCCCTTCCGAGTGCTTACTATCAGAGCGTCTGTCTTTCTCTGAGAGAGAGTGAAACTGCTCAGGGTGTGAGCCGATTGTTGCTGTTATGATGTCGATGTGTGTGACTGTGGGCTTTGGCTGCTCAGTAACACTCCCCATGGGAGGACAGGAGGAGGAGCCTGAGCAGGTGAAAAACGGTTGGCCCAGCCCTTGTTGTAATTTGCACCTCTTTTGCTTTTTAACACTCGTATCTCATGAGAATCGTGTTGTCGTCAAGCATGGCGTTTTTCATCTTTAGCACAATGTCTAACCAGTTCTGTAACCTGTTGTATTCAGCAGAACTGGTTTGATGTTTTATGTGGTTTCAGATTTACTCTCAACTAAAGTGGTTTTATTGGTCCTGAATGCCTTTCATGCACAGAGGCAGTGGGGAATTAGTTGCAAAAATTTGTAAATGAATACTTGCTAATTCTGTTATAATTAGGTCAGTCCTTTTACTATGTGCATTTTGCCATTCAAAAATAACAAAAGAAAAAAAATTGCTACTTTAGCAGTCCATATAATAGTAGCTTTGTGTAAATAACAGGCTAGAATTTTACATTTTTATTGCAGAAATGCTTGTTAAATTTGGAATAATATGCATTGGAGGAAATTGTGCACAATAAGATCAGGAATGTGGGAATTAGTTATCAATTGGTTCAGTTTTAAACAAATAGTTGTTGTCATTTACTCACTTAGTTAGATTTTTTGTATTTTGAATTTGAATAAGACTATCAAGCTTAAAAAATAACAAAGCTAAAAATATATAGTAGCCTAAATAACTGGCCAAAATTGTGCATTTTTACTGCAAAAATGCTTGTGGCAATTATGCACTTCTAGTTACTTTTAGAAACGTGGGAATTGGTTCAGTCTTAAACAAATAGTTGCCGTCATGCATAAAAATGAAAATTCTGTCATCATTTAGTTGTTTATTTTGATCACTTTGCATTTTGAATGTGAACAAGGATGGTCAAGCTTCAAATAACAAAAAACTCAAACAAAAATAGCTATTTTAGCAGTCCATATATGTATCTGTGCAAGTAGCAGACCAAAAATTTTAATTTTTATTGCCAAAGTGCTTTTTAAATTTGCAGTAATGTGCATTGAGGAAGTTGTGCACAATCAGATCAGAAAGTAAATCATTTTGATTTTCATAATGACTTGATTACATTTTTAAACAAATAGTTGCTATCTTTTGTAAAAATGTAAATTTTGCCATCATTTTGTCATTTATTTTGATCGTTTGCATCTTGACTGTGAACAAGGAAATTTGGAATAATTTGCATTGAGGAAATTGTGCACAATAAGATCATGAATGTGCATTCAGAAAGTACTTGAGTCAATTTTAATTACTATCATGCATAAAAATAAAATTCTGTCATCATTTAGAGTAGATATTTATTTTGATCATTAATATTTTAAATGTGAGCAAGGACTGTCAAGCTTCAAAAATAACAGTAAAAAAATAGCCTATACTAAATTTTATAGCAAAAAAAATAAATAAAAGGGAATTGTGCACAATATGATCTAGAAAGTGAATGGTTATGGTTAGTGATTTTTGTATGGTTTCAGGTTGACTAAAGCAGTTGTAGTAGTCTTAAAGAATGGCTTTCATACACATAAGTAAGGTGCAGTTTGTTGATTTAATTCTTAAATTAATTCTTAAAATTCTGTAATCATTTAGTTCTTTAGTCATTTGCATTTTGAATGTAAACAAAGAGTGTCCACCTTCAAAAATAGCTACTTTAGCAGTCCATGTAAAGCAGCTTTTTTTAGAAACAAGACCAAAATGTTACATTTGTGTTGCATTTTTTGTTTAATCTGCAATGACGTGCATTGAAGAAATTGTGCACAGTAAGATCAGGAATGTGTAGTAAGGAAGTAAATATTTTGAACAGTTTTGATTTTTATGTTGACTTTAAAGCATCAACCAGATTTAGTTTAATAGATGCTGCAGATTTTTTTCTCTCTCCAGCTTTACCTTCATAATCTTCATCTCTGTTTGCTCTCTCCACCTCCTGTTCTCTTCTTCAGATGCTTGCTTTGCAGATAAATATGATTCCAGATGCATTGGCTCCTTGTTTTTTCCCGACCTGAGCGCAGAGACAGAAAGCAACTGACCAGTAGTGAGCCCGAGGGCTGGCTGCCTTTGCGTTTGCTGATGAGTGAGAGAGATTAGCGCTCTTGTGTGTGAGAGTGCTGCTCGTGTGCAAGACAATAGCTGCTGCTGAATGCCTGTATCATTGTGTGTGCATTTGGCTTTTGGTTAACTTAGTCATCAGTGCAACATTTTTCTGCTTTTCAGGCAAAGCCATCATACCTGCTTTATGACCTGTTTAGTGACATATTAGCAGTTCTCCAGTTTGTGCACTTTGCTTTCAGACAGTTTTTTTTTTTTAGGTAATTGTGTATTATGATAGTCATAGACTACACTTACAATTTTTAAGTTGTAAATAATGATTATTGGAGCGTGTTTTACAAGAAAATGCTTTTTCAGGTTTTCTACCTTAAAATTTTACATTTAATTCAATGTGTTACTTGCCATTTCTTTGTAATTGTTTTTGTTTTTATTTTGGATTATTTTAATTTATTTTATTTTGTTTTTTATTATCCGTATGTTTTTGTCTTTCTTTCTTTTCTTTTTTTTCTTTTACTTTTACTTTGGTTTTTGTTGTTGTTGTTTTTTGTGCCAAAACTAGTCATTTAACAGTATTTTAATTTTTGCGTAATTGTAATATTCACGTTCTTGTGTCTTTTTTTTAATAGTGTGGAGATCCTTTTCATGAAGACGACCTTGTGATGCTGAATGGGTCTAAAGAGGAGGTGGAGAAGCTACAGAAGGCTATGGAGGAGCGCCGATTAAAGGCTAAAACTGCAAAAGTAAATTGATGTCTTGCTGATATAGAATTGCAGTGGTCTTTGGGATGTGCTTGGTGGAAGCTAAGATTAAAATTCATATTCTAAATGTAATTTCTAAGAAATGAAGAAATGAAAATGCACCCTCAGCAAACTGAATGATCAAAAACTGCTTTCACTTCCTTTCTTTTCCCTTACTAACACTTTAGGCATTTTAATTTTTTTTCTGTGCAGAAATCAAAGAAGAGCAAAGATACTAAAGTCTCCAAGTCGCTGGATTCAACAGGTACAGTAAAACATACTGTTTGCATTATAAATCACATTAAAGTTTCCGATCAGTGTGTAGAATTTCTTGTACAAAGGATCAGCAAAGCAGTAGTTGACCTAGAAATGAAAATTTGGTATCATTTACTCACCCATTCCAAGCCCTTATTCATTTCTTTCTTTTCATGTGAAAGACAGTTAGATGGAGTTTGAAATTGTATTTCCTGTAAAAGTGTAAATACATTTCATTGTCCACTGATAATCATCAGCGCTTCACCACAGCTGTCAAATGTTTTTTTGTTTTTTTTTGTGGCATGTCACAATCAGTCATGTGACGGATTATTCGATGCCACTGTCTGTGATGTAAAATACTGAGCAATGTCAAGACAAGATATTTAAACATAAATGTTACATTTAATATTATTTTACTATTATTTATACACTGTTATAGATTGTTTTCATATTGTAAATTACATTTTCTTTTTAGATTTTTATTTTTGAGCTTTGCATTTTTAATAATTGCATTTTTAATTACATTTTAATAATTACATACACACACACACATATATATGTATATGTATATATATATATATATATATATATATATATATATATATATATATATATATATATATATATATATATATATATATATATATATATATATATATATATATATATATATATATATATATATATATATGATTTATTTGGTTTTGTAAGACTTATAATATAAGTCATATGAGCTACTTTTGTGATGCTGTTTTATCCATTTTAAAGCTGTTATACAGCAGTTCACCATCCGCTTCAGTTCTGCTTTAAAGTTCATTGTTTGAGCTGTTGAGTTATGATTAGGAGTGAGATTAGGAGACTTTTCTAAGTAGAAGAATGTTTAGATTTGCCTCACAGCTGTAATTCCTGTGGGTGGATGTTTCTGTATGTAAACAGCCCCTGTCCATTTGCGCATATTGTGTGAAAGTTGTATCTGGTTTATCGGCTTTACTGGCATTGCATCATCAAGACAGCTTTGTTGAAAGATTGAGAGAGACTTTAAAAGAATGAGACATTCAATCTCACTAGTCTCATGTTAACACCTATAATGGCACAATAGACCTTTATCAGTGTTCTCACTGTAAGGACATTGATATCGAACAGCATTAGATTATAATTAACTCAAAAGTTAAAACTCAAGATAACTGCAAATGCATACTGGAACAATGTGAAGCTTGTGATGAACATTTTAAAGAATAAAAAGCACTTCCCTGCCAGAATTGCCCGTAGACCTTCATTGCAGGTGGAGTTTTTAATAAACCGAAAGACGAGTTAAACGAGGTCCGTGGTAATTGGAATTACATCACAGGTGCTGTGGCTAGATATTGAATCCATAACATTCCTTTCATCTTTATTACCAAGTACGTGAGGAATTAAGGTTAAACTTTGTGTACAAATGACTGACAGGAGTTATCAATGTAGGACAAAAGTCAATATTCACTGAAGCTTTTTATCCTTCAGTATGAATCAGGCTAAAGTATAGTTGACGTGATTATCCGTGAGATAATCACAAATCATCTGAGGTTATCAAAACTATGACAAAACACAGACACAAATACAAATTCAATTAAAATTGGAATGAAACTGTAATTATCCATAACTTTTTATTGATGCATTCAGAGAAGGGAAAACTGCCTGCCTTTAGTCGTGCTTAAATAGATGTTGTCTTTAAATTTCTTATATATGCAGCAGTCATTCATTTTTCAGTTGTCAGCTATAAAATATTTAAAGAAAAATAAAACACAAACATTCTTTAGACATGTTTCTCTAAAGACAGCCAGATATCACAACTCAAATCCTCTTTGTTTGCCCGACTGAAATGGGGAAGCCACACTGGCTGCATTTACTGCACTTCATAAATGTGCTATGCCATGTTTCCTGTTTCCTGTTTGCTGTTTGAGTGTATATTAACTTTAAAACTTTAACTTGAAAATTTAAAAAAAAATGCAAATAACTACCGTATTGTCCCGAATATAAGACAATGTTTTTTCCTTGGAAATACATCTGAAAAAACGCGTTCGTCTTATATTCGGGGTCTAGACTTTGACATGTCAATAATACACCCACAACAATAGGTGGCGCCAAAAACGCATATAACGAGTGTGCCATGAAATATGTAATATAATGTGTGTTGTAAAGATCGCGAGTGAAAACAAAACAAAAAGAAAAGCTTACAGCGGCACGAGTCGTGACTGTCATGTTAGCCTGATGGGACCAAACGTCCTCTGTAAGTGATTTTAAAACATAAGACAGTACCCAGATTTGAAGACTACAATAAGATTTCACGTCTACTGATAATAACATTTTGGTAGGCTACTATGAGATGGATAGCCTAAATGTTATATAAATCAGATGGGCTACCTGTTTTTTTTATGGTATATCAAAAAGTGTATATTTTTCAATGTCATTGTTGGTACATTTTACCAGTGTTTACCATACTTTCAAAACAAAAATTAAAATAGGAAAAATATGCAATTTGAAAATAATTTAAGAAAAAAAATTGTTTTACAAAGAGAAAAACAAACAAACAAACAAACAAGAAAACAAGATTTGGTTTTCAAAAAGCCTTTTTCCAAAAGGTACATCTGGAAAAAGGGGGGTCGTCTTATAATCAGGGTCGTCTTATATTCGGGACAATACGGTAATTTAAAATATTAATAAAAACTCTAATATCTCAGTGATACTAAAATAGCACTGGTTTGAACTACTAATTGTAGTAATTTATTAAACTAGTACAAGTACTAAATATTGTTTTCTCTCTCTCTCTCTCTCTCTTGCAGGAAGCTGTGACACCTCAGAGACTAAATCTTTACCACTGAATGGAGAAGGCAGCAGTGGAAGCTGCAGTGATTCAGGTATCCCAGCATGCCAAGAGTACACAAGGGCTAGATGCACATGTTAAATGGAAATGGGTGTAAATGTTTTTGAAAGCACATTCATATCAGTGTTGGTTTCAAAAATGTGGAGTCTGTAGATGTATTTCATGACTTCTCCTTAGGGGTGGGAGAAAAAATCGATTCTCTGATGCATCGCGATTCTCTCTTCAACGATTCTGAGCTTGTTTTTTTTTTTCAACATATGGCACGTGTGCGTGCTAGAGACGCAGCAGGCTTCATTGCACAGAATTTGCGCTGTGAGACACGTGCACATTGCTTGACAGTGTGTGCTTCCACCTGCCGTGTTTTACTTTAGATATGCTTTCATTTATACCGTTTGGAATGCAGTACTATTGGATGCACGAAACTCGCACACAGACTTTCACGTGTGCTTTGTGTTTGTTTGTCCTGAAGCTCGATTGCGTCTGCGGTTAAATGCACTTGCAGTTTTGAATACTTTTATATGAAACTGATACACACACAGTCAGTTATGTTTTCAGAGCAGGACAAAACATCTGATATATCGAAATAGATCTGTGCATTAGTCTGAATGCAACCTGTTAAAGCTGCCACTGTTTATGATCTCATCAGTAATAATCAAACGGCAATAATGATGAGGAAAAAAAAAAACATAACCATTGTCTGTAAACTTTCGGATACTTAAAGAACACTTATTGTAAATATATAAAATATTATATAAAATTTGTATTATATAATAAAAAAAAAAATAATAAAGTAAATTTTGCACAAAATAAATTTGATATAAAATTTACGCATGGTGATATCGAGTTGATAGTGATAATCGTAATTGAATTGAATCGTGAAACCAGTGAAGATTCACACCCCTAGCTATGTTTAAGACGGCAGTACTGACACACAGAGATTCCAACTATAAACAAAAAGCATTGAAACTGCAATTTTGGTTAAGATGTAAAGTTGTAAAGAAGTATTTGCACAGCAGAAGAATTAATTGGGGAAAAAATGTAGATCAAGAATCGTTTTGGAATCGGATCGTGAAGTGCCTGAAGATTCCCACCCCTACTTCTCCTCTTGGTAATCTGATGCAATTTCAATTTCAAAAGAAATATATTGCTGCATTAATTCCCGATATTATGCAACATGGTCAGGTCATGTGAAACCATGGTGTTTTTACATAGTAGGCAGTAAACACACTAAATAGTGTGCTGAAAGCAGCTTATGGTAGTATGCATTCGTAATATTCATCTGGACAGTAGATGGCAGCAGAGGAAGTGAACTCATGTTAGGTTTTACGACTCCAGCACAGGCTTTAATGTTAGTGAATGAAAGGTTTTTATTTAACTGAATTGACCTTTTGCTGGAGTATATGATGCATATTAAAATAATTATATATACTACTGTTCAAAAATCTGGGCTGAGTAAGATTTAAAAAAACTTTTTTTTTAAAAAGAAGTCTCTTATGATTACCAAGGTCAAAAATACAGTAAAAACAGTAAATATTGTCAAACATCATTACAATTTAAAATAACTGTTTTCTATGTGAATGTATTGTAAAATGTAATTGATTGCTGTGTTCAAAGCTGAATTTTCAGCATCATTCCTCCAGTCTTCAGTGTCACATGATCCTTCAGAAATCATGCTAATTTGCTGATTTGCTTCTTTAAGAAACATTTCTGATTGCTTCATGTTTTTGTGAAAGCTATATCTGTCAACCTGTATGTGCACATTAGGTTTAAAGGCTATAATCTAGAAAGTCTTTAAAATAAGAATATAATCTTGTGCAATGAGGACAGTCATGCAGAATTATGAATAAGGGCACATGTAATGTTAGTTTGCTGAAAAAATGCTGGCCTCAGGCCATCGAAGAGTGTGTTTGTTCATGGGGACAGATTTGGAGAAATGTAGCATTCCATCACTTGCTCACCAGTGGATCATCTGCAGTGAATGGGTGCCGTCAGAATGAGAGTCCAAACAGCTGATAAAAACATCACAATAATCCACACCACTCCAGTCCATCAGTTAAAGGGATAGTTCACCCTAAAATGAAAATTGTCATTAATTACTCACCCTCATGTCGCTCCAAATCCGTAAGACCTTCGTTCGCCTTCGGAATACAAATTAAGATATTTTTGATCAAATCTGAGAGCTCTCTGACCCTCTGTAGACAGCAATGCAACTGAAATGTTCCCAGGTCCGGAAACTTAGCAAGGGCATGGTAAAATAGTCCATGTGACATCAGTGGTTCAACCGTAATTTTACAAAGCTACGAGAATACTTTTTGTGCGCAAAGAAAACAATAATATAATTTATTCAACAATTCTTCTCCCCGAGTTATAGTCTTCTGCCATTTTGAAGAGTATCCATTAAATGTAAACAGCGTTGTTTACGTTGATTTACGTTGTTTACGTTTAGTGGAGACTCTCCAAAATGGCGGAAGACGGGTAACTCGGGGAGAAGAATTGTTGAATAAATTATTTTTTGTTGAAAATAATCCATAATGATGCTTCCTCCCAGTGACAAAGTCCATCTCCTGTTGTCCTTTCACTTCAAAATCCATCAACATATTGGTTTCAGTCTGTTTTGTCTTGTAAATGGTGCTTGATCAGTGCAGATTTCTCTCCTGATTCAGACCAGACAACTAGTATTATAGCTGGAAGCAATAGTTTGAAGTTTAAAATGTTTTAATAATAGATTTCTTTCTCACAAATATGCAACTTCTGTTGTGGTGTGGATTATTGTGATGTTTTTATCAGTTGTTTAGACTCCCATTCTGACGGCACCCATTCACTGCAGAGGAACTACTGGTGAGCAAGTGATGGAATGCTACATTTTTCCAAATTTGTTTCAATAAAGAAAAACAATTTTTTATCAATTTTCAGCTAATTAAAATTTTTGGTTGAACCCATTCCTTTAAGAATGGATGTTAAAGATTGGTCTGCCTCAGGAGAAGTCATGCATTTGTTTGTTCAATAAGTCAAGCTGTGCTTGTCTTTTTTTCCCACTCAGCTCCGGGACCATCCACATCCGGCGAGTGCTCTAAGACGTTAAAGGCCCCCGCGGGACCCATCGCTGGCAGTAAGAGATCGATCCAGGAGATGAAGGACAAATCTGAGACCTACAAGTCGATCTTCACTTCCCACAGCTCTGCCAAACGTACCAAAGACCAGATGTCCAACTGGGTCACACACACGCCTTACCACTTTTGAATGTGTTCTTCTTAGTGAAGCTCGCTCTCTAGTGGTCAGGCTTTGTAGGAGCAACATTCTGGCTGGTGGATTGATGTATTGTTTTTAGCCAATTTATTTTTTCACCATTGCATTTTATTTACCTTTATAAGATTATCTTAATTTAGTTGCATGCTTAAGTGTTAATTTTCAGTAAACCCATGTTGGCTTGAGTGTTAAATGTCTTATCCATTATCATTTTTTGACTGGATTGTGCTTTGCAGCAGCATCTTGTTTTTAACCACTTTATTCAGGTTTAAACACGAACTGTATTGCAGTAAAAAACAAACTTAAAGGCAGATAACTTTGTTTTCCTCCTCAGGAGCATAAATGCATGTTCCTAAAACGCTTGATCGTTTCTTGTTACAGTATCACAGAAATAACCTACTAGTTGCAGTTGTTATGTATTGTACTTTTAAACATGCATTATTTGTGAACACAATAAAGGTCTGATCAGGGGCTTCATGCACTCATGATTTTTGAGGGGGCACTTGGGGGGGGGGGGTTGGGTGTCATGTGACACAGCAGCCAGGATAGCAGTGTATAACTGATATAGGCTTGTGTTTCATTTATTTATTTTTTTCTTTTTATTCAAAATATTTCCAAAACGTGTTAACTATATCAGGAAATTTCTCGATTCTCAAATATGTTTAAGTAAATGCGTTTTGCACCTTCATAGATTGTTATTTGATCAATAAATGGTGATGGGCAAAGTAGACTAATAGTGTAATCTATTACCTACACATAAAACCCTGACTTTTTACTTAAATGCCAGATATGGGTGTCATGGCATAAAATATATTTTATACGAATGACTTTATTTAATGTGAATTTAATAACAATATTGTAAGTTACTAATTATAACACTTTCATTTTACATAGAGCAAAGAACATTTACATCCAGTCTATCCAGAGTTCAGGCACTCTCAAAAACTCCCATTAAAACCACTGAAGCTGTTTACACTGTGAAATGAATATCTTAACTTACATCTGCACCTTCTTGTTTCTGATGAGAGAATTGGACAGATAATTCAGTCAGCGAGCAAGTGAACAAAACACCGCGTTTCAGTGATGATTCATCTGAACGTCTCTGATTGGTCATTGCATTATAAGCTCAACAGAATCGTGTGTGATTGGTTACAATGCAGCGCTGAAAATATTATTCGGCTATTTTTTTGTCTTTTGGAAGCTGCGTTCAAAATCCACTTGGCTCAGAGATCTGAGGAGGCACTTGAAATAGGCATGACGCCTGTGGGTCCGATCTCCGAGAAATCATGCGCGGTTGCTGTATATTTGTCGGTAATGACCCTCAACATTGCTTTTGACCACAGGGTGGCAGTAGATGTCCAAGAATAAGCGCTGCCGCGGTCAAACAGTATGAGATCTGATGTGGTTGTCTGTTTCTTGGCTTTTTGCGGTTCCCCATACTCGTTTATGTTCATCCGACAGGTGCATAAATAAAATCCAGACTCTACATTTTCAGGTATGTGTCGTAATTCCTGTGTGCGTGAGAAAGCTTGTGAAACAGCTAGCCTGAGTGCTTGGAATGTCAAACTTAAAAATGAATTGAATTACTCGCGGTAGCAGAATTTTATGCAACACGTTCTGTGGAACATGAATGCCAGCTGGGGAAGCTGTTCCTATTAAGGCATAATTATTTTAATTAAAAACTTTAAAGTATACAGTAAAGTCTTGCAGGCGAAATTAAACCTCCAAGGCTTTCTTAAAAGGTTTTCATTACTATCACTCAATAATATATTCAAGGTTCCCACCGTCATAGAAAAGATTGAATATCAGGTAATTTTGTAATATAACTTCAAATACAAGTTATACACTCACACGGATTTGTATGGGGGAAAGTCTTAGCTCTAAAACATCTTAATTGGTACAGGCTCTCTTAAATGAAAACGCATTAGTGGAAAGTCTAAGTGTGTGTGTGTGTGTGAATTCTTTAGATCGTCTTGACTTGTCTTGATTTTTAATTACTGTGGACGTTTCTTTAATTAAAGCGCCGTTGTGCAATAGTGTGCTGCTCCACAGAGCTGAAGCGATGACTAATCATCCTCATCGATAGGAATGCAGCGGCCCCCTTTCAGGTGTTCTGAGAGTCTGCGCATGCGCGCTGCGTGCCCTGCGCATCCAGGTGTATGAGCGGCGCGAGCGCGGCTGATGAGAGCATTCGCTGCTTCACAGCGGGACTGAACAGCTGAAGCAGATGTCGCTGCTGGAGAGGCTGGACTGGCGGGTACGTTTCCATTAAAGTCTTATTGCTGTTAATGCCAATAGGAAAAAAAATATATATATATATTTTTTGGTACGGGGGGGCGGGGGGAAATTAAATAAAAATTCCACATTTGTCAATTACCGATACATTTTTGTTAAAGTATAGTAAAGGGCTTAAATTCGCGTAAATTGGTGCCTGAACTTTTGCTTGCGTTTGCAGAATGTACAGCCTAAAGCAAGCAGGGTAATAATAACAACAACAGCTATTAACAATAATAGCAATAATAAAACAATAATAAATAATTACCAAATTGCGGTGCTTTTATTTCTTCAGGTGTGAAACTCAGCACCTGTCTGAACATTTAAAAGCAGGACTTAGCAGTTTTATTACATTTTATGAATTTAGCATACTTTGAAGGAAAAAACACGCGCTTTATCATTGCAAAATGTATAACACGAGAAGAGAATTGTTGGGAGAATTTTAACTCCCAGTAATTTAACCAATTAAAATACTGAAATCATACGTCTCTGTAAAAATAATATAGCATGTACAGGCTAAATAAATAAATAGTAAAAAAAAAGACAGCAACGTTTAACTCATTGGTTATTATTTGATTTGTGCATCAATCCGTGCATCTGATTCAGCAGATTCTCTTCTTAAATTGGATTTCTTAAACTTCCACCTAAAAGAAAAAAAGCTAAAAATGTAATGTTTGATCAGACGATGATGGTTCCAGTGTTTCGTGTTGGTTACACATTTGTTTAGATGATAGGCTATACATAGACGCAAGCACATTTTTAATTGTTAGCTGTATTATGCAACTGTTTGATATTTTATAATAATATATTTACGTGCGTTTTTATTAATTGCATTGCTTAAAATTAAATGCGGCCGTGGTTAAGATGGTCGTACAATAATTATGAAGTTAGTTTAATACAATTATTCATGTAAAGAATTTAAACTGATTTGAATTCTTTTTTTTTTCTTTTTCTTTTTTTTTTCTTCTTAATGTTACAACCTGCATTCTGTTTCTGTTAGGTTGTTTTTGGCATTCATTTACACAGTTTTGAGTAACTTATATATTTCAAAATTACTTAAATTTGTATCAGATAAATGGGGAAAATATATAAAGGTATGACGGAAAAACACTGAGCTACAGACTTCAAAGCGAAGAGAGTTACAACCATCTCCGGTTTTCAGTCACACTAATTAAAACAACACACAATATTGTTAGCCTATGTGTTATTAAATAAATAATTAAACACAGCATGTATATTATCTTTTAAATTGTACTTTTCTATATCTTGTAGGCCTTCCTGTGCCAGCGCATCATGGGCCTGCATGATCACGGATTGTTATCTTGAAATGCGCCTCAGTTATTTATTTATTTTTAACGAAATCAAATAATCCGTTTAATTATTAACATTTTTACTTATTTCTTATTTTTGAGACAAATACAATAAATGATTACATGCTACTAGGCTATATGCTGATTTGCTGATTCCGTTCACTTATTTCAGACTATTAGTTTTGAGCTGAAATAAAACGCTTACGGTGAATGACTTACAATTAATAGCTGTCTCACACTGATGATTCATCAGTCAGTTATTAAATCACTCTGATTCCGTTTTGCAGAAACGACGCAAAACGAGAATACAGTCTTCAGGTTAGGCCTAAATAATAATTGTTGTCTTGTACGACAATTGGCATTCATGCATATTATTATTGCCTGAGTCGATGTTTTGCTTGAGATTTCAGCAGGTTACATAAGCAGATGTTTCTCCCTCGGGGTTACAGTAGAGTCTGACAGTAACTTCATTCAGATCACAGAGCAATCAAACTCGCTCGTGCGCTTCATTTATCACAGTCCAGCTCGAGCCGCGGGCGCTTTGACCCACAATACATTTAATTCACCTGCATTAGCAGACAGGCGAGTCTAAGCCGGGATTAAGTCTTTTTTTCTTCTTTTTCTCTTGCTATCTTTTTGTTTATCTCTAATGTAGATATTTTCCACTTTAAAATATTTAGCTATTATTATAATCCATTTTAATTAATTTTCTATTGTAAGCTAATTAAGCGAAAACGCGTAAAATACACTATTATATAAAATATACAATTGATTTGTAGTCTAAAATTATCAGTGAAAACGTTATCATTATTATTTATTGTTATTATTATTTATTTATTGCTTTTTTCACCCTAATTTACTGCGTTTGTTTTCTTTACAACGTATATAATCAGCATTAAAATTGAGTGGAATATATGACAAATATGTTTTCGTTTGTACAATTTTTGCACTTCAATTAACATCTATCTATCTATCTATCTATCTATCTATCTATCTATCTATCTATCTATCTATCTATCTATCTATCTATCTATCTATCTATCTATCTATCTATCGTTCTGTTGTTCTATCAATCGTTCTAATGTTCCATCTATCTATAGGCGTATTGTTCTTATAATTGCGTAAGTGACATTTAATTTTAATTAGAATTATACATATTACCATGATTTGTTTGTAGAGCCCCCCCCCCCCCCTTCTCTTCAGTAGATGGCAAATCTTCGCATCTTTTGGTCCAGGATTAATTTGCCCTCTGAACAGACGGACAGTTCCGCGATTGGTCCGTCGTTCTGACAGTAGCCAATCAGCAGCAGGTTCTTCGCTCTGACGTAGCAAGCGCGCAGTAGGTCACCGCCCACCGCTGGCTCATGCAAATATAGTAGTGAGAGTCCAGAGAGAGTCAGTGAGTCGAGCCTGAGCCGCTCTGTTGTCCGTCAGAGGGAGTCGAGTGCTTCTGTTCAGCGCGTCTGTTTGGACCGGAACCCTCCAATTCGTTTCGTGCAAGAAGTTTGTGTCGCGAGCTGCATGATATTCTCTTCATTCATCCTCCTCCTTCAACACTGAGTTGATGCTTCACTTCTGCGCGGCGCGCGCCGGACTCTCTGGATTATATTCTAGACCGCAAACAAACATCAACACAGATACACACGTCTGAGATCACGCGCGGCAAAGACAAAATGTTGTGGAAATTAGCAGATAACGTGAAGTATGAAGATGACTGCGAGGTAAGAGGAAGAAGCGAACCCAAGCGCGCTTTTCATGTGCAGACATCTGGTTGAAGAGCAGATTTTATTGGAGAATTAAACACATGCATTGTCTGTTTATAATTTAAAATATGGAAATTCGGCATTGTTCTTCTCCCAAATAATATGGGAAGTTAACTAGATATTAGAAGTGTTCATTCTTATTGTAGCATAAAAAATATAGGCTACCTATAGGCTAAGCCATTTTCGTCTTTTACGAAATATTTTAAATTTGATCTTGCGCAAATAAACAGAACTGTAGCCTACGTGACGACGAAATTGCGTTCGTTTCCCTAAATAATATTTTACTTAATGTATACATTTGCTATAGTATTTTCATGAGAATTTACTAAAGCAAATGCATAATAATATTATGCAGCTGATAATAAGTAAAATAATAATAGTAATGACAACAATAATCAAAGTATTAATGCAATTTAATTCAAGACGCAATTATTGCACATTGTAGTTTTAATTGTAGTCTACAGTTTTAATTTTCACACATACTGAATCTTTACAATGTGATTCCGAAAAAAAAAGTTAGGCGCAATATTCTTCGCTCGCGCAAGCACGATTGTTTCAAATATCGGGTTTTAGTATGAATATGAGAGAAAACTCTCAAGTGCAATTCATGTGGTCTCAATTAAGCTGTCTAGAAATGGCCCGTCGCTCATTGTCATTCATGTGTCTCTGGTGACAGTAACTATCAAGAAACTTTGCCAGACAATAGGAGTCATGAATGCACACTATACAGTCCACTCAAAAGACGACCAGTTGATGCTGAATTAAAAAGAGAACAAACGACTTTGTAAAAATGTTTGGTTTGGTAACCTTACATGTGCGTTGCATCTAAATTAACAGGCCAAATGCGTTCGATGTGACTGAATACATAGTTAAATGAACAAAAGTGCGTTTAAGTGCTTAATCAGATCTTTAAGCCAACAAATTCAAGTTTTTAACTTTGTTCTAAGGTTTTTGAGCTTGCAATAAATTTTGCATGATTAACTAAAGAACATGCAGAGTTCAGTTTTTAATTTGCATGAAAATGTTTATGATTTGTTGACTATCCGTGAGAATTGTGCCATGTTCAGGAAAAAGCAGGATTTTGCCATTTTAGATTTGAAAAATATGTTTTTATTTTTATCTAACTCAGATATTCCAAATTTAAGCATTTATACTTATGCATTTGTCAGATGCTTTTTCTCCAGAGGTATTCATGTGATCAGAATGTGGCAAAAATCAAATTAACTCATTGTTGTGTGCATGGTTTCAAAGTGATGCACTCTCTATTTCAGCAGGAAAGACATGATGTTAGCAGCAACGGAAACCCCCGTTTACCTCACATTCCCGCGGTGAGCCAGCACCTCTACAGCCCGCAACCGTCCCTCTCGCACTCCGCCAGCTCGGACTTCCAGCCGCCGTACTTCCCTCCCCCTTACCAGCCTCTGCCGTACACCCAACCCAGTGACCCGTACGGCCACCTGGGCGACCCGTTTAGTGTCAACGCAATACACCACTCTGCAGCATCTAATCAGCAACAGTCATGGCCTGGACGGCAAGGTCAAGAGGCCATCGGGTCCCACGGCCGCAGCGGACTCGCAAGCCCCATTCTGGGCCTGGAAGGGGGCTCGTCCGGGATGCGGCGGGACGGTTTTAGGAGACCGGAGCTGCTGCCTCCACACATTCATGGAATCGATTCCATAGGTGATAACATCGGTTTGCACGATATAGGCCACGGATTGGATGATGTTCAGGTGAGTTGATGTGATTAGTGATTTTATAATTATTTATTTGGGATTACATGGATAGTGATGCATTTCCGGGTTCTTTCTTGCAGCAAGACGGTGATCACAGTATTGTAATTCCTGATCATACAGTCATCAAAAAAGGTTGGTTGCATTTCTATTTTCTAACATGCATTTATCTTCAGGTTGTTTTTAGGTTCAAATTTAAATGGGAAATTTAAATATTGTATTACTCTATTAATTTTACAGCACAATAGCATTATTAAATATATATTTATTTTGTGTAATATATTTAATAATAACCACAATAAAAAACATAATATTATTTTATAGTAATATTGAATTGGTCAAAAACAGTGGGAAAGTTGACTGTAAAAACTTGAGTGGAAAGAGTTTTTATTATTACTGTTGTTGTTGTAAAACTCTGTTCACTCTATGGTTTCAGTTGTTTTTTGTAAAAAGTAAATTCAGCTGTCTAATTTAGATCTCATTAGAGCTCTTTTAGAGCTTATTATGCATAATAACTATAAGTGTAAGGATTATGCTAGGCCTATTTAAAACAATTTTATACGAAATTTAGCATTTCAGGACTTTTCAAATTTAATTAATCTTCTATAATTTTGTGAAGCATGTTTTAAGTAAAATAAGATTGTGTTCTAGAACTATAATGTATCATGATTCTTTCAAGCTGAATCATTTTGCATTAAACGTATGCGGCTTGTGTTAATAATTTTATATTGACCCAGGTCTTTTGAAGGAATTGATCAGCTACCATGTTAAAGACTAAAATCTTGCACCTTTGCTGTTTATGTGGAAAAAACAAAGTCAGGCTCCAGATTTCGGCTTGTCCGAGCCAACGGTTTAGGTGGGCGGAGTTGAGGTGGTGCTGGTTCATACATATATCGCTAATCCTTTTGGTCATGTGGTCCATTTAACTAATCTGGCATTGATCCGCGGAGCATTCTGCCACTCTTTCAGCATGAATGGAAAGCCAAAGAAAGGATTCCTCTCAAAATGGCAGACCAGCCAAAGTTGTAGATGTTGGGCAATCCTTAAAATGGTGTGTTTGCTCAGAGAGAGGAGGCCTAGGCCTGCTTTTTAGTCTTTTGAAACGGCACTGTCAGAACGCGATTCTGCCCCACTACACACACACAAACACGCACAAGGAGACAAGAATCAACTGTAGTTGGGGTGTGGCTGCTTTTAAACATGCATGGGTATTTTGTTCAGTCCTATGCTGTGACACGAAATCGTCTTAAATAAGCACAACCAAAAGACAGTTTTGAACGTCTGTTTGTTTTGTGCGATTACTAGCTGCTGAAATGAAGGGTTTGTATCATTGGGTTTCAACAGGTTTTGCTTTGGGACCCTTCAGGACATTACATCAACCCAATTCAACACTAAAACTGTGTAGCATGCAAAAGTAAACAATAATGTCTTTACATTTGCAATGGAGTAGCATTACAGTGTTTGTTTAAAGCAATTTAGTAACCTTCTTTTATTTTGTTTGGTTTCGTTCATGGTTTTTGAGGTTGAATGCATGCATTTTGATATCTGTTTAATTTGATAGCTTCTGCCAAGTTACAAATGCATGAGTTTAATTGAGTTGGACCCATGACCTTTCCATAAAAAACAAAACAAAAACAAAAAAACATTTCTCCAACCTTTTAAAAGTTTATATTCCAATTTATTTTGCTGTGAAAACTATGCATGGTCACATATTTAGTTGCATTTTATAATAAGCATATATCAGAACCCATCAGAGTTGAGAACCACTGATTAATTAACTTAAGTTTTGTTCTATGTTTGAGATTTAAACCTTTCAAATAATAATAATAATAAAAAAAAAAAAATGGTAAGGAGGAAAGTTGAAGATGCACTAATGCAGCATGTTTCACGGCAAAAAAAAATCAATTTCAGAGTCTATATTTTTGAGATTGTTTGGTGGTCTTTACCCTTTCCTGCAGTATAATTAGGTGTGTTTGTTTGCAGCGTCTGTATTATGTTGTGGTCAGGAGTTGACTGACAGATTATGGCATTTATTTTAGTCAGTCAGTAATTTAGATTTTCTTTCGAGTCACCAAAGTGACTTGCTGAATTAATGTCTATGCCAATATTTTAGTCGACATGATTATAGCATGGATGACTGTTCTGTCCAATTCTGGTTCATATCAAAATTTATGTCACATGTTTGGCTCGAATTTATTCCATCTTCATCTATACCATCCTAGCTTCTACTTTGCAAATGCATCTGAAAATATTCACTCTTTTTCTAAACAAAATGGTGAAGGTAAACCTTGTGTTTTCTCCTTACAGTCAGTTCAACTTCCTTGTAAAAAAAAAACAAAAGTGAGTGCAATCAAAATCAGAGCTTTCTTATCTCAAATATTTCTCATCAAATTCTCCCAAGATCAGATGAGCTGAGCTGTTATATTTTTATAGCTTTGTAGTGGTAATGAATATTATTTGTCTCTATTTTTATACATCCTAAAGTATTTTCAGTGAAACATCTGAGACAAAGTTGGTGCTCAATTGTGTTGAAACAGAAGCTCCTGTTATTAAAAAGCTCCTGTTTGTTTGTTTCTCTGGAGCTGTTTGATTGACCAATATATTTCTCATCTCCAGGTCCTGTGTCTCTGCCGAAGGGAAGCCCGTTTGGGATTCCCTTTCAGAAAGAGTCCCTGCTGGGAATGGTGTCAAATCCCACTGAGGTCTTCTGTTCAGTACCTGGTCGACTCTCTCTTCTCAGCTCCACTTCCAAGTACAAAGTAACTGTTGCAGAAGTTCAGAGACGCTTGTCCCCACCGGAGTGTCTAAACGCTTCCCTGCTCGGAGGAGTATTACGCAGGTGAGCAGCTATTGCACATTCATATTTGAAAATATGTTATGTATGCATGTTATGTATGTAACCTAACCCTAACAATATAAATGCACTCCAAAAAAAAAAAAAAAAATGCATGTACTGTACAAAATGTACTGTACAAAAAATGTTCACTCAGAAGTAGCTCGTAAATTTCACAGTTACAAAGTAGAATAACTGAAATTGTGTTTTCTTGTAAAACATACCCCAAATAACTTCAAAACAACAACAACAAAAAACTTTTTGAGTGCACTATATTTACATGTAAGACTTGAGCAAATAAAAAAGGTTGGATGATTATCATGAAACCAGTCAATAATATGCCCAGGTCATATTTCACCCCAAATCTAAAGCCTATTTTAAATATCATTGAAAAATACTCATGTGGCATAACTTTCATAAATTACACACATTTTCACCGCAAATTTTCATTACCATAATGTACAAAAATAATGTATCAATTAAATATAAATAATTAAATATATATGAAGAAAATTATAAGATATTTATATATGATAGTCTGAGTTACTTTTAAGTTATGCTGATATTAATTTTTTTAAATGTTTTATTAGTCATTTTACTGTAGTACACTGAAAAAATTGTCTGTGCAAGTTAAAAACCTCATAAGAATCACGTTTGAGAATATCGAGAATGGTAAAACTCTCAAAAGTATACATTGATGGAAAAAAGTGCTTAATTGTCATGCAAATTTATCCAAAATGCAAAAAAAAAATCTGAATGGTCTTAAAAAAGCTTCTTTTTATTTCAGCAAAATGTAATTTCTTATGTTTTGTCTCTTGATGGGTTGAAATGAAACTTGAATGTTTTTGTGAGATTCCCCCTCTCGCATTTACCAATCAATGGAAACAAAGAGTTAAATGTGTGAGTTTATCAATCTATGCAGGTTCATGTTTTGTACCATCAAGCTCCATTAGTGTGTGTATTGATGAGATGATGCTGATATTAATTTGACCCTTTGACCCATATGCCAACATGTGCAGTGTTGGGGGGAAAGATGTCATCAAAGACACAGTCTAATCTCATTGCCCCTTATTACTGGGAATATTTTTCTGTTCCCATGTGTCTGACGCAAACACACTGATATTCGTTAAGTAGGTCATATAGCACAAGGGCTGGGAGGGGGAGGTGTCGGATGGAAAAAGGGGGCACTTACTCATGCCTCCTGCTAACAATCCCTTACCCCACATGTGAAGGGTGATGCCAGGCCACAACTCTAGTCATGCATATCACAGAGGCCCAAACAGCAAGTGGGGATTTTGTCTGCGCTTGTATGCGTTTTTGTTGCGATGCATTTTAAACACTTGAGCTGTGACATCATTTTATTTCATGAGCCTGTTTATCCATGTGAATCTGGGCCCAAAACCTCTTTCCATATTGGCCTCTAAGTCGTATAACACAAACAAAACAAATAAAATCCATGTGTTTCACCTGCAGTAATTAAGCCTTCGCTAAGCTCTGCTCTCCTGGTTACTGCTGCTTGATCAGAACATGTTGTTGGAATTAACTGGAGATTTCAGTAAAAAGTGCAATTTTCTGAAAATGTGCTCATGCAAAATTTTTAAAGATTTGGAAAAGTGAAAAAAAAAAAAAAAAAACACTGTGCATGTCCATCTGGGTTTTCTAGGAACCGTACAAAAACACATCTGATAATATGATGGCAACTGTTTCTAGCATTGGCAGGTTTAGCAAAAGGTCACTAATGACACTCACTGTTAATTTTATTATAAAGGGCAAAGTCAAAGAATGGCGGTCGATCCTTGAGGGAAAAACTGGATAAAATTGGACTGAACTTGCCGGCAGGTCGCAGAAAGGCCGCTAACGTCACCTTACTAACTGCTTTGGTGGAAGGTAAGTACTTTATGTCAGTCACTTTTCCACTGTTGTTACTGTAAAAGTAGTTTTAGCATAAATGCTAAGGACATTAGCATATTTCAGTCATTGCAACAACAAAATCTGTGGAGGATGTCATGATGTTAAAGACTGAAATACACAACATGACTTTTGCCCCGATTTACAGTCTGAACAAGTCAATGTTAGATGCTGAAAAGCAGTTGGAATTGACAGAAAATCACTAAGTGTATGACGAAATTTGATTTTAAAAGTTACTTGTTGCATTAAATCTGTCTAAATTGGTTTAAATGGACCGCAACAACACGGAATTGTGCTAAAAGCTAAAACAAATGCTTTGGCTTGATATTTATTTATTTATTTTTTTGAGGTTTGAACATAGTGAACTTGTTACCAGGCCACTTTTTGTTCTGTCGAAAGTCTAGCAGTGGAACTAGTGATAGTTTAATACAGAGCCAAAAGACTTTGCGATCACACGCAAAGATCGTCTATGTTAGCTCTACTCATGTATTGGCAAGCTGTAATTTCTTGACATTTCATGTCCACCTTTTCACATCAGTATAGCTAACCAATGAGTCACAGAGACATTAGCGCAAAGATCACGAGTTAACTAGCACCAGGAGCGATGCAGACTACTTTTAGCTTTCTCTTTTAATGTCACCATTCTCACCACTAATGGGAGCATGGGTCTGAAGCAGGAGCATGACTAGAAGGCGTAGTTATTTACAGACCTTCAAAGCTGAATTAGGGCTTGTTATCACATGTTCGCTAGCCAAGAGGAGAGACTGACCTTAAAGACGATGACTGTGAATAATGTGCTAGTCTATCAATAAGAGCCTGTTGGGTCTGGGGGACCGTTAGACGCCTTCAGCTACAAAGGCTCATTAAAGACATGCAGTGTGACCACCGCCGTCCGCAAAAGAGAGAATCTATTCATCTGAACTCATCTCAGCTTAGAGAGGAAACGATTCTTTTCGTGATGCCATTTTGAGTCATTTCCAAGCCGATGGATCTGACGGTGACTCATCTTTGCGGTGCAGTCATATGCTGCGTGAGTCACCTGATTCTCATCTGATCCTGTCTGCAGGTGAGGCCGTACACCTGGCGAGAGATTTTGGGTATGTCTGTGAGACAGAGTTTCCTGCCAAGGCCATCGCGGAGTACCTCGGCCGACCGCACGTGGAACGCAATGAGATCAACTCTCGCAAAACCATGCTTTTGGCAGCCAAGTGAGTAACCATCCCATTTCTCATAAATCCCAATCCCATTAAGGTTAGGGAGGCCAAGCCCATTTTGATGGAGCCATTAAGCAGTCATCAGTCTGGAAACGAGTCCCCCTGCTTCTGAGGGTGTCTCCACCTAAGCAGAACAGGCTTCTGAAATCTCTGCTTTATGGTTTAATACTTTAACTGGTCATCTAATCTTTCAGGCAAATCTGTAAGGAGTTCACCGACTTGCTGACTCAGGACCGATCTCCTCTGGGAAACTCTAGGCCGGCTCCCATTCTCGAGCCAGGGATTCAAAGCTGCCTGACTCACTTCAGCCTCATCACCCACGGCTTCGGCTCTCCGGCCATCTGTGCGGCCATGACCTCGCTGCAAAACTACCTCAACGAGGCGCTCAAGCAGGTGGACAAAATGTACGTGAGTTCGACCGGAGACTCCTCGCAGGCCTCTTCCGACGGCTCCAACAAAGTAGACAAGATGGACAAACACAGAAAGTGAGGCTGAGGCCGAACTCGATCGGACCATTTGAACGCAACAACCGTTTTTGTAGCGGAATGACGTTTTTCCAGACCTGACTCTTCGTCGTCGTCGTAGTTGTCGATTCTGTTTCCGTTCTGCTTTGTTTTCTCACAATCAAGATTAAGCTTAAATTTGAAGCCCTCTTGGTTCACGTCTTAGTCTTCCAGCACTTTCTCCTCCACAAACACATTTCAAAGCCTAGCCTCAGTCGAGACAGTTCTTTATCAAGCGGCGATTCAGACGGTCATCAGGAAGTTGTCTCTCAGAGGGGAACTGCAAAGAGGAAGTTGTTGAGTTTCCCAAAGACACCATTTCAAGAGCTGACGTGGATTTAAACCGTTTTCTTTCACTACCAATCTGGGAGGAGGAAGTTTGGTTTCTCTGTGTCCTCCTCCTTGGTGCTGACCTCCCAATGGACCAAGGATGTGATTATGTTTGAGACATTATAACTTGTTCTATGCTTGACTTCATTGGATGCAGTGTTATTGTTCTTCTCTTTGTGGGAGTGTTGTTGGCATGAGTGACTTTTGTGTGCATGAGTGTACATGATTTCCAAACGACCCTTTATCCACTGATCAGTGGATTCTTCTATACGAGAAATGCTCAAGATGTATTTGGCTTAAATTTCCACTGAGAACAATTAAAGAGACCTTTGATTAAGTTACCACGATCAAATCAAATATCATGCGGTTGGGTGTGTGTGCATGTTCGGTTTTGTATGAGCGTACAACCTTGTTGTTCATCTTTTTGATGCATTTACGTCAGACTAGAAGTTAAATGTTCCATTTGTCTTTCCCCAAATGTAAATATTTTCTAATTTATGTTGTAATTTAATGGGATTTGTAAATATTGGTACAATTATGGTGTTTGGTTCCACTTTTTAAAAAAAAGATGTGTTAAGCTTTTATAAAGGGGTTTGTTTTTATCATATAGTGGTTAGGCTACGGGATCGATATTCTTTATAGAAATGTGTAATATTGGTTTAAAGCTGTAGGAATAAAAACTCAACACTCTTGATTTGCGTCTGCCAAGACTCCCCATTTATGACGTTGAGTTGTACACTTCACTACACGCGTGCCCTGCCAGTGAGGCATGTCAAACATGGCCAATTCATGTGTATAAAGATTCCTTTTTAAAATAAATGTCAGCAATGCTCACAGAAAGAAGAGTAGTAGTCATCATTGCGCAAAGCAGGTCAAACGAAGGCTTTCCTCGGAAAAGAATAGTGGGCTTTCACCCTATTGAACACCTGTCTTATACCTGGATTACTCTTTAAATGTTTGTGTTACTCATTTGCTAGAAACAGACAGTTCCCCTCTTTTCATAACCATGCTTATCTCGCAAATTGGCGTGACAGGACAGCAGTAATGTTTGTGTGAAGTTTCCGCATCTCTCTTTTCATATTTAAATCCACTACTGTGAAACTTGCCGTGCGGTTTCAAATGAAGTGACAGGACTGTTGAGAAGAGATAAACAAAGCCATGAGAGAACATTGACCTGATGCTTTTCTGTTTTATTTACTGTGCTGCTTTATTATTAATGCAGCATGTGGTCGGTTGCGAAACGGTTTATTCATAGCCTTTTGTTCGTAAAGTTAGCATGTAGATCTCACTTTGTTTAAACCTCAAGATTCAAATGGCTGATACACCGCTATACAGATGCAACTATCATATCTCCTTATCAAAACTATCCCCTATCTTGTCTCGTTCTCACAGCAAACGCTCCCAATTTCTCATATGCAATGAAATCGCAGGTGTGTGTGAGCAAATGTGCGTGTTTGTCTCCGTTGAGTGACTGACTCATGCAACTGAACTGACAGTAGAGCAAGTGTGAGCTTCTCCCTCAGAACCTGTTGGACCAGATGTGTGGCTTTGCCGCGCGCCCACAGTTGGCTGTAACCGCCTCCACTTACTCGGATTCTTTTCCTGCACAAGGCTGTAAGTTGAGATACTGCAACTTTGATGGACCTGCTTTGATGGTCGGCTGTAGGTGTTGGTGGCAGAACTTCCTCTTCTACCTGAAAGGTGTTGATCGATGCGAAATGCGGACGCAGAAAGACACACACCCACATCAACACACACTTCGAACGTCCTGTGATGAGATGCCTACACGGAAGTGCTGGAAAAATATTGCATCTCTTTAAGACACTTTGTCCTGAGGATGCATCGTGCTTGTTTACACTGGCTGAAAGCCAAGTCTGAAAATGGCAACTAATTAAATTAAAAACATATGGAGACAAACATGAGGCCCAGACTCTGATACAGCTCTGTTTAATAATTACATTATTTGTCTTCATATTAAATCCTTAACAGATTGCTACATTTTGTCCAGTGCAAAATTTTGGCGCAACAATGCTTGCTCTAAACCATTGCTTACTGGGACAAGTCAAAGATCCCTTTGTTAAGTTCATTACTTCAGGTTAAGAATTTGTTCGAATCACTAACCACTAATCACCCCCTGAAAATGAGAAGTTTTTCATAGTTTACTTGCCTTTGTGTTGTTCCAAACTTCTTCTGTGGAAAAATGCATCAGACACCCCCAATCAATTGAAAGTCAATGGGGTCCAATGTTGTTTTGTTCCAATGACTTTCAGTGCATGAACAAAAAACAGTTAAAATGTTATTCAAAATTTCAGGGTTTTGTTTTAATATTAAATTTACATAAACATATAAACAATTAAATCAGTCCTTACACTTAAAGGAATAGTTCACCTCAAGTTGTTCCAAAATTGTGTGAATTTCTTTCAGCTGTTGAACTCAAAAGAAGATATTTTGTAGAATGTTGGCAACCTAACAGTTCATTGACTTTCATAGTATGGCGAAAAAAATACTATGGACGTCAATGGCTACCGTCAAATGATTGGTTACCAACATTCTTCAGAATATCTTCTTTTGTGTTTAGCAGAAGAAAGAAACTCATATGTTTGGAACAACATGAGGGTGAGTAAAAGACGACAGAATTTCCAGAATTTCCTTTCAATGGTCTAGATTTAGTTAATAATAATATCTTAACCTTAATATTTCATATTATTTATCAAATCAATACCTGAATAAAATGATATTTAATTAGCCAAATAGCCAAAGGCATTGGGCCTCTCTAAGAAGCCGTGTTGCTATGCTAAGCTAACATTAACAGCATCTCATGTGCTCTGGTTTTGCATAAATTACTCTTAATATATGCAAATATCCTTATTAAGATGCACACAGCTTATTTGTTTAAGGCCAAATCTAGGTTTCTTGCAACCCTTGATTAGATGACCTATGCTAACGCAGATCAAAGGCAATAGCGGAAAATATGCTTCCGGATTACTGCAGAGCTTTTTTTCTTTCTGCACATAAAGAAAACAAATCTATTCTCAAACACATAAATGTTGACTTGCTAATGCTACATTTGTTGTCTGTGCTTGAATAAACTTGTAGCATTGTATTTTTGTGTTTAGATTGGCACTGCTGTTTGCTGTCATGCTTTTATTTCTTGAATCCTGAGGCTATTTATATATTTCGGAGAATCTTCTCTTCTAATAGTAACCTACTTAGTTTTGTAACACATTTCCATATTTGCATTTCTGCAAAAAGACATGCATCTCGACGTGTCACAGTCTGGTTTGCGTTAGCAGTCATTAGCAGTGACACTGATGGAAATAGAAACGCCAAACCACTGCAACCGCTCTTTAAGACGCTCGCTTTAAATGGGGTTTGTAATTCCAGTGCCTGGATGTTTTTGCGCACTCATTCAGAAAGATGTTTCCGAATAAGCCCTTGTGTTCAGAACATTAGCAGCACATGTTTGACTTGGATGTCGTCGTACAGATGGTTTGCGAGAGCCAAGCCGAGGGGTTTCTTGCTGGTATGAGGAAGCCAAATAATGGGAACATAAAAGTCGTTGGAGGGAGGGATGTGTGTGCGTTTAACGGGGGGCAGGAACAACAAAGAATTCCTGCAGAAAATGCTGGGAATGAATTTAAATTACAGACGAGGAGGCATTCTTCTGCATGTTTAGGTGAAGCAGAAGCTTCCAGGGAGGAAATACAGACACTGACGGGGGTTGATCTCAAAGAACAGTCCCATGCGCGCCAGATTTTACTTTCTTTAAACTTCTGTATTTGTGTTTTGGAAGGGAATCTTTGTTTGGTGACCAATGGAAGACTAATGGGAACTACGGATAACTCTTTATCGTTACTAACCCTAGGCCAAACCCTAAAGCAAAGCTTGAACAGATAACTGAGTAAATTCTGTATGATAGTGTTTCTTGTTAAGTATTTTTTTTGTTTTTGAAAAAAAAACAAAAAAAAAACAATGATCTAACAGAAAATGCATGAAAGATTTAGAATTGTTCATTAAAATAATGACTTTCCATTTTATTTATTTATTTTTTAAATAACATTTTTATTTTTTAAATAGCCTACATTTTAAGTTTTTTTTTTTTTAAATAACCAAGAGGTGGACAAACAAATTGGATAATTTTAAAATATTTTTTAAATATTTAAAAATATATTTAGTTATTTGAAATTTGTAGTAAATCATAGCTGATACAAACACTACACAATAGTTTCTTGTTTCTTAATAATTGTGTAAATTCTGGTAGTGTCACTAGTGTGTGTGTGTGTGTGTGTGTGTAAATTCGTAAAGTGTTGAAAATTTTTTTAAAGATATAATCCAGTGTGGAAATGCAAATAATTTTTAGTTGTTTTGTTGTTTAAACTAAAATAGTACACTATGGTTTCTGTTACCGCTTCCTGATAATGGAGTAAATTGGTAGCGTTACTTGGGTAGTGTGTGTTTATTTAAAGACAAATAGAAAATTAGATAATGTTAATGCATGAAGCATTATAAATGTAATACAATTAAATTTAAATATTTTTTAAATCATTGTTTTTCTTTTTTTAAATGAATAATCTAATGGACACATACATCTTTTTTACTTTTTCCCTGATAAATGATTTTCTTCATGTTAATTATATTAGTAGCAAGTAATAAAGGTCAAAAATACTGCACAATGACCCATGTTGGGTATTATGGGGGAATTATGGATATGGTTGTAAGCTTTCTCCTTCTCCTTCTCCTTTTTTCTTCGACCGTTCTGTGGGAATGCGATGGTCTGCCTGCGTCTCCCAAACACCCCTCCCTCCCTCCCTCCCTCCATCCCTCCCTCCATCACAACACATACCGCCAATTAGCCTGCGCTATCACTAACGAAGCCGCGGCCTCCTCACCCCTCCAAGGCAGACAGCAGATGTCCGTGTTTCTGCGGGAAGCGTCCGTTCCGTCACACCGACAGAGACAGCAAGATGGCTCTCGCTTTCTCAGAAACGGCCATTACCTACTTTCCTGTGCAAGAAATTACTCCACGGCTCACAAGACATATCCAGCTTAATTAAAAGCATCTGTCCCGCCTAACAATACGTAGCTAGTCCTGTTTATTCTCCTATAATGCACTAAACAGCGCTAATCAAAACAACCTGGCTGAATTCCCTGGCCAGCCTTGAAGCCATTATCAGATGCAAGGGATTTCTGTTTTCTAAGAGTATTTTGTTCGTTCTTTCCTACAAAAACCCTCTCTTGTTTTAAGGAATTGTCTCTAATTGTCTTAAATTTGATGCACAAAAACAAGGCCATGGGGGTGCATGTACAGTAAGTCTGTTCAATAGTTTATGCAGTCTCATTTTTACAAGCTATGTTTTGTCCACTCCAAATTTTAGATGTATTTTATCAGTTGAACTATTGACATCAAGTCTTGTTGCAAAGCAGTCAGATTGTATTGATTGGACGGTTGATGTTAATCCAGCATTGTTCGCTCCACCATATGGTTGATTCTCATGGTCCTGGGACGCTTATTTAAGCCGGGATGCTTATGATGTGACGGACAGGACGATGTGAATGACTGTTAGTAAACCACCTGTCATTGATGACGCATGTTGATCCTTTATTTTGATGATCACTTTGACTCCCTTTTGGAAAAGGTACATGTCCTCTATGAATAATGATTCGTTGAGTTCAGTTATTTACACTTCTTTTACAGTTCAAAAGATTTTTTTTTAAAGAAATTATTATTATTTTTTTTTAGCAAGGACACGTTAAGTTGATCAAAAGTGGCAGTAAATATATTTAAGATTTCTGTTTCAAATAAGCGCTGTTATTTTGAACTTTCTATTTATCGATTAAAATGTATCACGGTTTCCACAAAAATATTAAGCAGCACAACTGTTTTCAACACTGATAATAATCAGAAAATCAGCATATCAGAATGATTTCTGAAGGATCACGTGACACTGAAGACTGGAGTAATGATGCTGAAAATGTAGCTTTGCATCACTGGAATAAATTTTATTTTAAAATACATTCAATTAGAAAGCAGTTATTTTAAATTGTAAAAATATTTCACAATATTTATTGTATTTTCAGTCAAGTAAATGTAGCCTTGGTGAGCACGAGATCACTACTGCTAAAACCAAACATACTGTATATTACAGTAGTAATATACACAAATGTTTTATTATATTATATTATATTATATTATATTATATTATATTATATTATATTATATTATATTATATTATATTATATTATATTATATTATATTATATTAATTATATTTGTGTATTATGTTAACAATAGTGCATATATTAGTTTTTTTTTTTAATTTTAAGAAAAGGGTGTCTAGAGATTCTTTCGCAATCCAAGTTGTGCAATCCAAATTCTTTTTTTTTTAATGCAAAACAGGTCTATAGTTAGTGCCTATTTACATGTGCCTTCCAGCAAATCAATGAATGTTGCATAATTTGATTAATATTATTATTTTTTTAAATATATATTTTAAAACCCTATTACATTCATATTTATTTAAAAATTATTTAATTTTTTTTTTTTTTTTTAATTCCACAATTTTTTATGTTAGTGATCCAAATTAGTTTCCTCTTCCAGCAAACACATCAGCATTGTCTATGTTGTGACAAGTAACAATGTGTTCTCTGCTTTGTACTCGTCTAAATACAAACTCGTCTAAGTTTGTATGTCGTCTAAAAATGCTGTTACAATGTTCCATATCTAATGTGTGCAATTACAACTGTTCATTATATATGTGTTTTAAGCCCCTCCCTCCAAGCTTTTGTTTTGACTTCCTGTGGGTGGAATCAGGTTTTAAATAGGACGTCCAGAGCCTCCCGAACACACCCTGCTCATCCCAGCATGGGACGCAGTATTTCTCCTTCTTGATTTGACCTGCCGTGACTCAGATAACATGACACCTCTCATTATCTCACCATCTCTAAAACCAATCTCATTTTCCACATGAGTTTGAAGAGGCTTCGAGGAACCAAACCAAACGGGTTGTTAAAGACCATAATTGCACCACTATCAACATTATTTTCCAGCATCATCAATCAGAGTTGCACAAGCTAGAAAACTTTGGCAGTGTTAGATGAGTCTTTGTGCCATGTATTCATGGCGGACTGATTCAGATTCAGATTTGATTTCTCAGGTTGCTCTTTTAAAGCTCAGAAGACATTATCGCTGACTCTAAAACTCTTGCAACAAATGTAAAATAAATCTTCATGTGTCTAATTCGGTTAAATTTTGCTTTGCATTTCACCAGAACTCTCCATCTTGGCAGCAAACATGTGGCAAATCTCCCTGTCGAGATACAGGTGTAAGTTGGTTCGGGTTGTGCTGGAAAAACACTTTGTGGTTTATTTATAATAACAGTAACAGATGTGAACCTGCAACTGCTAAATGTGTCTTCATTTTGATCGTTATGAATAATGAAACGCTATTGAATAATCCTGGCTAAATGTGCCCTAACATGGAAATTCCCAAATTTAAGGGAGTTACTTGGCTTGGATTATAACTGGCAAAGCTCTATTGTCATGCAAAACGTTGCAACGTTTGATTTTTTTTAGACTTTGAAGATTATTAACTGAAACACAATAACTCTTACTGGCACGTGTCCATGAAAGATGGTCCAAAATGTAGGCAGCAACATCTTGCTGTCTTCTAAAATCCAATTCATGCAAGATGGTGGAAGGAGTTGAAGAAATATTTACATACATTAAAAAAAAAAAAAAGTTTGCTTTGAATTTGCTTTTTTTTGTTTTGTTTTTACTCAAAAGTTACAATTAATCAGCCAATATTTTTGTGTGCCATGCATTTTCTTTTTTGCTGAGTAAACTGTAAAGTTGAGGAAATTATTTCCAGCGTGCAATATGCATCAGATCTTCTGTTAATTGACTATAACCATTAAAGGAATAGTTCACCCAAAAATGAAAAATGGCTGATAATGTACTCTCCACGGGCCATCCAAAATGTAGATCAGTTTGTTTCTTCATCAGAACAGATTTGGAGAAATTTCAACAATGGAGCATTCCATCACTTGCTCACCAGTGTATCCTCTGCAGTGAATGGGTGCCGTCAGAAATAAAATGTTTAAAATCTTAAAATGTTTCTTTTGGCTGGAGTGGACTGGAGTGGTGTCGATTATTGTGATGTTTTTATCAGCTGTTTGGACGCTCATTCTGACGGCACCCATTCACTGCAGAGGATCCACTGGTGAGCAAGTTATGCAATGCTAGATTTCTCCAAATCTGATGACTCTAATCTAATCTACATCTTGAATGACCTGAAGGTGAGGATATTTTCATTTTTGGTTGAGCTATTCCTTTGAGACTAGGTGATTGTATCTATAATTTTAAGATTTATGTTTAAACACTAAAAAGCAGCTTCTGAAATGTCTGATGATGAGCAGGTCTGGTTATAGATGTATAAGCCAGACATTCAGCTTTCATGAAGCAGTTGAAAATCCAGATGTATGTCAAGTTGACCTGGAGATTACTGAGCTAGCTCACTAAGCCAGGTACAAGGAACGAGATCCCGCGGCAAGCACCGAATGGAAGGCTGTATTGGAAACTATGAGAGAGAGAAAGAGAGAGATTAAGAAAGACAAAGAGAGTGAGGCACAGCGCCTAAAGGCGTAGACCAGTCTTTATGGTTCAGCGAAAGGTAAAACTCATTACTCGTTCTGCCATCTTCAACCAGCTGTCTAACTTGGCTAAAAAAAGGTCTCAAGGCCTTCCGCCTTCATACTGATAACAAGCAAATTTGGAACTAGTTGGGTGAAAAAGACAAAGCAGAATAGACTAAAATTAGCATGTGAGGAATTGCTAACAGATAGATCTAAACGCCTTGATGTGAACAAATTCAGGTTTACTGATAAAGGTTTTCAGATGAAGATTTTATAGCTTTTATTGTTTTTATTTCATAGATCACTATGTTTTTTTTTTTGTTTTTTTTTAACTTAGGTTTTGTTTTGTATAAATTAAATGTTTCTCCACTGTAAAAATAATTTTTTTAAACAAGAAAATACTGTACGTTTTTCTACTTGAAAATTTCACGTTTTATTATTTTACTTGCTATTTCTTTCTTTTTTCTTTTTATTTCTTTCTTCTTTTTTTTATTAGCAATGTATGGGTAAAAATTGTGTCTATGCCATTTTTTTTGTTCAAATTGTAAAAAAATCTCAGGAGAAACACTGAAAAAAAAGAGACTTACAGTAAAAGAAAGATATAAATAAATTATATATATATATATATATATATATATATAGATAGATGACATACACATGCATGTATATATTTTAAAAATGTTACGTTTATATATTAAATATATTTACGTATATATTAAATTATTTATTTGAATATAAATATATGCACGTAAATACATGTCAATATTTTCTAAATGTATGCTGTATGTGTGTCTTTATATATACATAATAAATATACACAGTACACACACATATATTATGTAAACAAAACCTTTTATTTTGGAAGTGATTAATCACGATTAATCATTTGACAGCACTTCTAATTAGTTTTTTCAGTGTAGATATAAATCAATCAATATAGATATAAAATAATTAAATATTTGCAAAAATGTAAATTTGAGTTGCAATCTTATCTGAAACACTCTTAATTTGTTTTACATGTAATATTATCAGTGTCTAGATACAATTGAGATTGTAATTTTGTCATTCTGTGTTGTTTGTCCAATTTTTCCACAATTCTCATTCATCGACGTCATGCAGAACGTCCATTAAGTAAAATCCATTCATTTCTCCACTTTCTAATGGGAAGAGTTGAAGTTTCCTTCGAGAACCGCACAGTTTAAATGCACTCATGTGAATACCAAAATTAGCAGTGACTTAAAAGTAGGGCTCTTTCCTTCAAGCTCTCACAATAAACAAAAACAACAAATAACCACTAAAAAATGACATCTGGTGCAGTAAACATGCCACACTTTGTCTAAAACCTGGAATGAATCTTACAGACATTAAGTGTTTCCAGTCTAGGGTGAATCATGGCTCAACCACACTCATTTCCTGTATGTGTTTATCTGGGGGGTGTGTTAGCTGTCCGGGCTTGTTTTTAGCGCAAAACTGGATGGAAAGAGGGAGGATGACTGTAGCTGCAGTATCACGTTTGTTTTTTTTAAAACAAGAGAATGTTCGATTTGAAAATTCAAATCGAAACCAACACAAAAATGGAAATTCCGCGCTCAGTTACATCATGGAGTGTTCAGCGGAATGTTCATGTTTCATGGGCTGTAATGTTCCAAAAATCATCAAACGAATCACAAAAGTATCGCATTTGATTACAAAGTGACAGTTTTATTTTTAGGGCAATCTGTAATAAAAATGCGAATCACCGCCATGCAGGATAGGCTAGAAATGTAATTGACATTTTTGTTCAGATTCAGAACTTGAGTACGTGCTGAACAGTCCCTGTAGGTCAATGGTAGTGAAGATAGACGGTGCCAGTCTTGTGGAGTACCAAGCCCATCTTTTTCAAACCACAATGTAAAACAAGTAAATGCAAAGTATATTTATAGGCGGTGGAAAACAACCCTAAATACATTCGGCATGACAAGATGATGCCTATAAATGTGTTTGCTATACCATAGATGTACCGTGTTTACTCTGGCTTTTGTTTAGGTGCTGTTTGACATTGTATCAGGCCACATTCCAGGGTGAAGATTTCTGGCAGAAGGAGCTGCATGCTGTTGAAATCTGTCTATGCCACCTTGTCAGAAAGTTCCCGTCTTTAAATAACAATGAGAATGAAGGGAAAGAGCAAATCCTTTATCAGATCTATCAGAATGATACTCCGTCCTGTGTGTGTGTGGATGAGGGCGAGACTGCCGTTTCATTTTTAAAGGAATATTTCACCCAGAATGAAAATTCTGTCATCATCACGTCAATCCAAACCCGCATGACTTTCTTTGCAGCCCGAAACACAAATGAAGATATTTTGTAGAATCTCTAAACTCCTATTTTCTAGAATATATTTTCTTATAAATAATTTAGCATTAGCATCGTATAACATTTCACATTTTTTCTTATTAGAAAGAAAAATACAAAGGGGGTGAATGAATGATGACTGAATTTTCATTCTTGGGTGAACTAGTCCTTTAAAACAAATGCATTGCTGAGTGAATAGACTAAACATCTGGGAAGCCAATATTTGTGGTTCACTGACATTCTCAGTGTTTTGAAATTCAACTCCTTATAAAATGTGCTGGAATGTAATGGGGAGAAGAGAAAGCGAAATCGAGCAGCTGTACAGTGGATGTTCCTGTAGAGTAGACTGGCACGCCGGACGCAGGTTTGTTCTCACTTATTTGTGCTTCAACCAGCATGCACCTGTCCGATCTCACTTCACACGGCTAAACAAGCGTGACTGTTGCACACAAAGTCTGCTGACACAAACACTTCTGCAGACAGATACGGCTGTATCTGACGAACAAAACAAACACAAGGAAAAAACAGATACACAGACATGAGTGAGAAAGAGATGAGCAGATTGTCAAGTAAAACAGTTATCTTGGAAATGTCTCCAGCTGTTCTCAGATTAGATAAGATACAAAACTCAAACATTTCTCATCAAAATCTCCAAAGATTAAATGATATGAGCTGCGATCCACATTACTACTGTATCAGGGCCAAAGTAGCCTGCTTTTTTATTTCCCAAATTACAGAATTGCTCAAATACAGCTCATTAGAAGTCGTTTAATAATTCAGTGGTGCCATTTTAGTCATATTTGCGCCACATAAGTTTACAATCTGTTAAACTGACCCTGACCTTGCTAAATAATAATCAATAATATTTTTGTGAAATATATTTTTGGAATTTTTTTAATGTTTTTTTTTTTTTTTTTTAATATAACAAAACTAAATATGTGGCTTTAATCACGGTTAATCGTTTTTTTTTTTTTTTTTAAAGTAGCTTTAGGGAACGGTTCCTAGTTCATGAGTTTGTGAATCTTTTTACTGAGTCGATTCATAAGAGTCATTTGTTCGTGAGTTGCTGTTGCTTGCGTGCAACTTTGTCGCGCCGAATGTCTGTGGAAAGTTTTACGCTTTCTCGATTTTAAATGATCGTTGCGAACTTTTACTTTGAACATTTTAGCTCCCGAACTCTGAGCTTTATAAATCACCTTCTACTTTTGTTTAATGATGAAAAAGAAGGACTGGATCGACGTGAGTGAGGCTGAGTAAATGATGCCAAAACTGTCATTTTTCAGCGAATTTTCACGTCTTTCAAAGCAAATGTGTTGAAAACATTTTGGTTCTCCTCATTGAGCAATGTAAGCACACATCAGTTGTCAGACAAATCATTCTCTCCTTTTGTGTGTCACTGTCACAGCAGCTCAGTTGATCTTTAAGACAGTTACTATGAATATAACAGCTACTGCGGCGAAGAGAGGCAAGAAAACCAGAAAATCCGGTTTGCAAAAGTGGGAGTCCCTCCCAATGCATCTTTCACAGGTATGTATGTGTGTGTGTGTGTGTGTTTTCTCTTTATCGCAGGTAAATTAGAACTCGACTCCTTTTATGTTGTGATGGTTTGTCATTGTCTTGGGTGTGAGAAACAAATCCAACTGTACAGATGCAATGACTCACTCATTCAGAGGCATCATGGGCTGGGAAGCACACAGAACAAGGTGTGCTGGTTCTTGGCAGATGTTTCAGAGCAAGGTCGGCGCAGATCAGCTATTGGGAAATCGCATTCATGGGTGGTGGTGACAAACACTGAAAGACATATTGTTTATGATTTCCAGTGAACAGTTGCAGAGATATATTACACTATTACTAATGAGAAATTGTAGTTGTCTTCCAAGTTGCATTGCAATAAGTGCTTTTCTTATTCAGGATTTTTGTCTTTGTTTTCCAATATGATTGAATAAAAAGTATGTCTACTTGTGAAGCAAAACAAGAAGATATTGAGTCTTGTTTTATGCTAAATTAAAGTGTCCTCCAGAGGCTGTTCCAGAAATGTGGACAACTTAATTATCTTTCCTCCTAAAAAAAAAATCAGTTTTTATAAAATTTTAAGCCAGTTTATGGAAAAGGCAATTTCATAAAGCATTGAGATGAGCTTATGCATTTTTGAAAAATTTGGATTAAAGATAGTGGAAGAAGCAAACAATATTTTTGAATATATAGATATTTATTAGAAATATAATTCATTAAGTGCTTAAATATATTGGGACAAAAATGGTTTAACCCAAAATATATGCAAAATATTACAATCAAGCTTCACTATAAAAATTATAAATACATAGGGTTAGTGAAATAACCCTAAGTTTAAAACCTTGGCACATATATATATATATATATATATATATATATTTTTTTTTTTTTCTTTTGCAGGGTTGGTAACTAAAACCATAAACATTTTTGTTACTTGAAATAAAGTAACTGAAATAATTTATTTTCATTTTTACTTTTGAATTTTTGTTTTAAATTTTATATTCCAATGAAATAATTATATATTATTTAACTGAAATAAATAAAAATATATAAAAACCTTAAACTTACTTGATTTCAACCAGTTTTTAATGCAACTAATGTTCTCGTTTTCATTTAGTTTAGGTTGATGTTCTAAAATAAGTCAAATGAAAACTGAAATAAAAATGAATAAAAACTATATACAGTAGACATGTATTACAAAAAATGACAAAAACACAACAAAATTACATTTTTTTTAACTAAAATTAAAATGAAAAATTTATTAAATATGAAAAAAGTATTAATACAACTATAATAACATCTCAGTGATACTAAACACTGGTCGCTTGTTAGCTGCATGATTTGTGCTTCAGACATGAATGAGACCTCAAATCTCATGACTTTTATGAATATGTGCGCATTTTTCTAAGTCCGATAATTTTTTTCTGGTGGATGATAAAACAGGCGGTAACCGCACTGCAACGCCCTGGCAGCTGCCCACAACACCCTAACACTGTGTGGAGGAGTTTTGCAAACACCACTCACGTTTTCATCAGAAAATATGATCTAGTTCTCACATGATTATACTCTGTATTTAAACCCAGCCGGTGTGTCGCGTAGCGTCCTCAATAGCAGCAGAAGTATGTGGTCCGTGAGAGAGTTCAGGTCTGAACGTGTCAAGCTGTGACATGTTTTGCTGAATTTGCACAGTACATTTAATAAGGCGAGATGTGTAACCCTTTACAGGCAGCATGAGAGAAGCAAAGCCCTTAATTCCTCTTAATCGACTGAAAGGATTTACAGAACCAGAGAATACAAATGTTACCGGATGTTTCCAAAATATGTGGCGTTAGGTGAGATGTTAATCAAGGACAGGCTCTCTGTTCTCTGTAATTAAAACTGCCACTTGTATGTTTTTCCCCCTTGTTCTTTCTTTCCTTCTCTTTTTCTCATCCCATCATGGTCTGTTTTATTTATTCATGGTTAGTTGGTAAGTAAAGGCGCACTTCGTGAATCTAAGTGCACTCAATGACCTCTGAGTGTTGGCCTTCTGTCAAGACATGCAACAAAACCAGAAGTTATCTAGAGCTATTAAAGACATTGACTTTTGATTAGGAAAAGACAAGACAATGAATTAGACACTTAGCCCAGATTGCTGAAACATCCATGTAATCTGTTTCCTCTGGACAATGTCATTTTTGGAGCTCTTATCTACATTCCCAAGACGTCCCTTTTGGATGTTAGAACAATATTCTGCAGCTGTATTCGCAATGCTTCATGTCTCGTTCACATTGGCGGTGATTAAATTGCTCTGTATTGCCAAGTCTCCATATTTCCGGTTGCTAGTAGGCATTCATACAGCTGGCTAGTCTAATATAATTGATGGAATGCCAACTAACCATATCTTTGCAACTTTGCACACTTTTCCGTTTCGGAGGTTGAATTTTATTAAAGTGGATTTCATCTTTGTCTTTTCCTTTTTTATTAGGATCAGAGAACAACATTTCATCATTTATTTTTGCTATTTGGTGAAATCATAAATTTTCCCAAAAAAAAAAAATTATTATAATAAATATTAATATTAAAATAATAAAATATTGAAAATGTATGTTTCGCTCCTATTTAGACAATTAATAATAATAAAAAGCAATAATATAAAAAATAAATAAATATTTCAGATTTGAAAGTGTGAAACTGGGACAAATAACAACAACCACAATATTAATAACAATGATAATAATTCATAATTACGAGTGAAATAATCAGAAACTATTTCAATATTTTATTGCGTTAAATTGATGATTTCTAGAAATATTTTCTATACACATTTAGTCTGTCCCTCTGTTGTGGCGTCACTGTCTCCACAAGCAACAATTTTGCCCCAAGTAATGATTTATGTTAGTGTACTTGTTTACGAAGGAGACGTCAGTGCCAGCGAAGAGCTTGAGATGAAATATGAGACATGCGATGTGGGAGGAAAACAAAAGACAAATACAAAAAGTAAATATCCCTGGTGAACAGAATTGCATTATTGTGCATCATTTCCAGTCAAGCTGTAGTTTGTCAAATGATGCCATTTAAGTGTAAAAATAGTATCTAACTGTGCAGATTTAGGATGCATAAAATGTCAGCTATAAAATTAGGACCTTTAAAATTTCCACCACAGAATGCATAAAATTAAATGAACTAGTTGCAATGTTTCAAGCGTTTTTTTCTTAGCTATTTCTTTTTTTTTAGAGTGTTTATGTTTGCACAAAAAAATAAAAGATGCTTTCCAGATGATGCCATCGTTCACAGATGTTGATCTAAAAAATGGTCAAATACCTGCTACTTTTATTTCCATTTCAGTCCACTGTTGTTTATTTTAGACATTCTCCAGTCTACAGTATCATTGTGTTTGTCTTTTCCTCTTGTGTGTGGCACGAATGCTCTTCTCAAAGATTTCTGCGTGTTATGCTAGGCTAGACCGTACGCTATGCTAACTGACAGAGCCTGTTTTGTGTACTTGGCCTACAGGGTGAGGTCACGCAAATCTGGGGCAAGACAAGGAGGTCAGAGGCAGTTGAACTGAAAGCGTGTGAAGGTGATCTGCCGATACACGCTGTTTGTGTTTGTCTGTGTGTGTCTGGGGGGATGAAGCGAAGGAAGTGGATGAAAGAGGCAAAGCCAGGCCAAGGGTGGGAGGGGAGCTGCGTGTAAACATCCTGCGGGCAACAGGACTCGTCCTGGGAAATATTTGTCTTAGCTGGTAACGCAGAGAGGCAGCCAAAGCCTTCATCTGGCCCTCAGCTATTTTCTCAGAAAATCTGGAGGGACGAAGGGCGGAAAGGAGATGGACAGAGAGAGAGAGTACAGTGATGAGACAGAGTAAATAGCAAAGATATCATTTACAGTGGGAACATCCCCACATTTGTCCCCACCACAAAATTTGGGAGAAAAGTGTTTTGTCTTGTGGCATTGGCATATTTTTTTACACTTACACTACCATTAAAAAGTTTGGAAACATTTTTGAAAGAAGTCTCTTCTGCTCACCAGGGCTGCATTTATTTGATTGTTTTGTGAAATATTATTACAATTTCAAATAACTGTTTTCTATGTGAATATATTGCTAAACGTTATTTATTTTCTGTGATGCGCCGCTGAATTTTCAGCATCATTACTCCAGTCTTCAGTGTCGCACGATGCTTCAGAAATCATTCTAATATGCTGATTTGCTGATTATTATCAACGTTGAAAACAGTTCATATTTTTGTGGAAACCATCATACATTTTTTCTGGATTTCATTTTATCTGGATTTTTGATGAATAGAAGTTCAGAGGAACATCATTTCTTTTATCAGTTTAATCTGTGTTGAATAAAATTAATAATAAGCATTAATACAAATCTTACTGACCCCAAACTTTTGGTAGTGTATGTATTCAAAATATCCAATTAAAATAATGTTTATATATTATATTTTATGTTATAATATTATATATACTACCATGTTTTGCAGTCATTTAAAGACATTTTAAGCATTTAAGTTTTTCAAAACGATTCATTTCAGGATCAGTTCATCACATAACATTATGATATTGTAAAATTATTGTGCACACATTAAGCTGCATGTCTGATATTGTGGCAAAAGCCATAAAGTAGAAGTTAATGAAAGTAAAATGAAGTAAAGTACGTAAAATTTCAACTATAGTAAATATCCTTTTTCTAATAATTATGATATGTGGCATATTAATTTACACCCTGTTCTCCCACACAATTTTTTGAAAGAAAGTGACGCCTTTGGCAAACGTCTGTGGTTGTAGACCAATCCAAGGGGGCAAGAGGAGGAGAGGAAGATGGATGTAGACAGGCGATGTTGGCGTTGTGGGCGAGTGTCCGGAGGGCCGGTGCTCAGGCACCGAGGGATGACGGGCATCATGGGAGCCCGAGGGCGGCAGCGAGCAGTGCTGGGTGTTTAGGGCTTCTGGAGGTGGAGAAAACGACCTGCAGGTCTCATCTGAAGAGCTTTGCAGAGGGCTTTCGGGATCTCCTCTGACACTCGGCAGGCTTCTCGAGGCTGATACACACAAACGCAGAAGGAAACGATCACTTCTTGTAGATCTCGCACACGGTACATGCTTACACACGGTCATACGTGTGGACAAGCGGATAGATCACACAGATTCAGCTGCACAAGATCCTCATTATTAAATAAAACGTGACACAGAGGAGCATGTATTTATTTCCCATGTATGTCTGTAGGCTCAAGCCCTGTGGCGTAGCTGTTCCTTACACTGAGGAAATGACACAATGCATTCCTATTAAACCCAATAAGATTATCTTAGAATATGTGGAAAATGTTTGGTGATATTCGGCTCATATTTGTGTACACTTTTGCTTAATTAATATGTTGTCAATTTATAGAGAGCACAGTGGCTGATATAATGCAGATAAATATTTGTAAAACAATTTAATAATCAACAATGAGATGTCAAATATTTGTGAATGTTTAAAATAAATATTTTACATTATCTATTAAAATCGTAGTATTTATTCATTATTTATTAGAATATTATTTATTAATATTTTGAATTATCCTTTGTTTTTCATATTTTCAGTTTTCATTTTAAACTTAAATGTCAATTTTATTCTCTTTTTACAATATTTCTAATTGACTTTTTATTATATTTTTCACCTTAATAATATGAAGAAAATATTCAGAAAAATATGCAAAGAAATGAAAAAAACATGAGATCATTTTTGGCAGCATATAAAATGGTGTGATGAGCAGGAACTGTTTAATTTTCACTTGCTTTTGTTTTGTTACACAGATGGTGACAAGTGGCTGAATATGTAATAGATTGGAAAGGTGAATATGGAATATTGTGCTGATGTACAGAGTTTTGACTGTTGAACAACTGTTAAAAAAGTTGAATTACAAAAAAAAAAAAAAAAATATATATATATATATATATATATATATATATATATATATATATATATGCAAAATATATTTCAGTGTAACAGAAACTGGATGAGATGTCCTGCCACATACTGGGACGGGTTTATGTACTTGGGATACATTTTTCCTCATTTGTAAAAAAAAAAAAAAAAAAAAAAAACTAAAAAAAGAACTATATGTGTGTGTGTAAAGTAAATGGTGTTTTTTAATTTCAGAATTGCTAAATGTTTTCTATAAAATGGCAATTAGAGTCAGTTCTTATTATTGTACAGTATTTTATAGTATTGTACAGTTATATATAGTGCTGTAAGTCTTTTCTTAAAAAAATTTGCCACCTTAATCATTTTAAATAGCACATTCCTTGTAATCATTTGCAGTTTATTCTTTGAAAAGGTTTTTGATCAGTCACTCTTCACTTACATAGCAATGCCTTACCACAGCAAAAATCATTTACTTTTCTTAAGAGTTAGTGTAGAAATCTGGTTGTAACCTCTGTGTTGTACTGAGTCATTTTGAGACAGTGCTGAGCTAGAGAGAGACGTGTTTAAACACGCAGGGTTTCACTGGAGGAAAAGTGACAGAATGGAAGAAATTAACACACACACACACACACACACACACACGCTACATGAGTAAGTAGGCCAGTTTTTATTTACAGGGTTTATTGCAACAAGTCTGTGTATTTGTCTTTACTGCGACTAATTTTAATATTTTCACTTTCTCATAATATCATCTTTATGTCCTAAACATATGCGTCTTACGCTGAGCATGAATTGCAGTTCAAGGAAGCAAACCAAGCCAATTTATCACAATTTGTCTCTTCTAATCGTTCTCATCTGGAGCGCAGCAGCACTTTTTGCAATAGTGCATGCCATAACATCGTCCCTGACTCCTTTTTATGACAGAGGAAAGTGTCATAGAACTGAATCTCATAGACAGAAATAGTGTAGAAACTTAAGTTTCGTTGCATGCTTGTGATCTCGAGCTGGGTGTTAAATAACACAAGTAACTCAAATCCACTACTGTTACAGATATGGCAAGTGCAGCAGCTCATATTTACATTATGATTTTGTTGTTTGTTATACTAATATTGATATTAGAGAGGCTTTAAGTTCAGACTTAAAGGAAATGAAAATGAAAATTTGCTGAAAATGCACTCACCCTCAGGTCATCCAAGATGTAGATAGCATTTAATCACTTTCTCAGGAATGCAGTGAATGGGTGCCGTCAGAATGAGAGTCCAAACAGCTGATAAAAACATCACAATAATCCACACCACTCCAGTCCGTCAATTAATGTCTTGCAAAAAGTTGCAGATTTGTAAGAAACAAATCCATCGAGACAATTTTAATCCCACAATCCATAATAACGCTTCCTCCAGTTAAAACGTCCATCTCCTGATGTCTGTCACATCAAAATCCACACGCATACTTATTTAGAGCTGTTTTGGCTTGATCTGTGCAGATTTCTCTCCTGATTCAGACCAGACCACTTTTACACTGGAGGAAGCGTTATTATGAATTTGTATTTTGGCTGGAAGCATCAGTTTGAATTTTAAAATGTCTTAATGATGGAGTTCTTTCTCACTGATATGCAACTCAAGACATTAACTGATGGACTGGAGTGGTGTGGATTACTTGAGGATTATTGTGATGTTTTTATCAGCTGTTTGGACTCTCATTCTGACGGCACCCATTCACTGCTGAGCAAGTGAAGCAGTGCTACATTTCTCCGAATCAGATGAAGAAATAAATTCATCTACATCTCGGATGGCCTGAGGACGAGTACATTTTTAGAAAATGTAAATTTTTTGGGTGAACTTTTCTGTTAAATTAATATTTTCTCCCAAAATGCTAATTGTGTTATTCTACTTGGTCTACTGATTTTCTTAGTATGTACAAGTAGTGTTTTGATGGCGCATTTTTATTTTTGGTGGACTATTCATTTAAATGATTGCTGGAACAGAATGTATCTTTGTGTTGTTTGAAATGTACGGCTTCCTCTTCCGACACACAAGCCCTTTTAAGCTCTGTGAGTGGAAGGGGGGCATATTATGCAAGAGCCTGTGGTGTTGGAAGGGCAAATTACATCGCTGTCTCTTCCAGTGAGCGTCATATTGTCACACACACTGCTGTCCTTCCCCAGAGCTCAGTGTAACCCTGAAGAACACACACACACACACACACACACACACACACACACACACACACACTACTTATCGGCACAGAGCAGTCATTGCACACCATAAAACACTATTTCTGTTAAAGTGTAATGGAGTAAGACAGGCTGGTTACACTGTTGGAGGACTAACATGATGAAGAACTTTACCACCAGAGTAGTTTGGATGTCACAAAACCTTTGTTTAATCGCCAGTAAGGCTTAAAAAGGAACAATCCACCAAATCAGAACAATCTGGACCAAAACCTAGTGCGCTGCCTTGATTTTTACTCCTTGTTACCTGCTTGTTACTTTCTAAGGCAGAATTCTAGCTAATGGAATTTAGGATTTGGAATGTTGTTAGGCATTGAGATAAAAAAAAAAAACATATTACACACATAATGGGTAAAATATTTCATAACTAAAAATATAAAGTTTTAGTTACTAAAATTTAGATTTAGATATTAGAATATTTTACAATAATTTGTATTTTTTTTTTGTCATTTGTTTTTAATTAAAAACCATTATTGTTTTTTAATAAAAATATGTAGTCTATATAGTTTTTAGTTTTTAGTAATTTCTATTTCAATTTTAGTTGTTTTAATGCATCAAGTTAAACTACATGAAAATTAGATTTTTTTTTATTTTATTTCAGCTAACATATATTTTAGAGCATGTAACATTGTATTTTCTTTATGGTTTTATTATTATTTAACTGTAATAACCCTGGTATGAAATGTTTGATAATTTTTATATATAAATTTTTCTCTAAATGTTTGCTATTTGAAATTATTATTATTACTAAGATATATATATATATATATATATATCAACCTGTTATAATATGGAATTGCATGATGCAAAACTAACAACATAATACATTAAACAAACATAACATTTTAGGCAGTCCATTTTAAAGTAGATTGAACTATTTTATTGCTAATTTTTTTCATTATGAATGAAATACATTTATAATCAACATTTTTAATCACCACAATCTGCCATCTGAATCCCCGCCCCCACCCCCACTAAACTTGTACTTTATAATTTGGCTAAAATGAATTGTCTTAGGATGCCGCATGATGTTGCAGCCTACATTTTTGATCAGTCTTTGCATTGGGAGTGCACTTATGGTTCCATGAAATGCTGTCTAGGTAGGCCGCTGACTAGGATTTGAAACGCAGCCGTACTGTAAGAACATGGAAGGTCAAAATCTTCCAGTGAAATAGAAAACAATTCATTTTTATTATCTCTCTATCTATCCATCTTTCTGTTTCCCCTTTGGCCATGCAGATGAGTCTTGTGAAGATTAATTAGTAAATTAACTGAGCCTCCCTCAGGACTTTAGCCACGCCTCCTGCCGAAGGAGGTGCACTCAATTAGATCTAAACAGAAGCTTTCTCAAGTTCCTGTGGGGAGGGGGACCTTTTAATTGAATTATCATTACGCCCTGTCCTGATTATTCTCTTTGCATTGTCCTCCATCGTGTTAGACGTCCTGCCTTCAGCGACAGCTCATGAGTTTAATGTGAGTAGAGAGGGAAACACACAGACACGCATGGAACCTCTCCTCGGCTGCGTGACCTCAGAAATATACAGTATGGCACTGTGTGAATATGTAATTGGATGTATTCTATATAATGCAAATGCTGAATAATATGGACATTTGCCTACTTTTCAGCACCAGTATTTTGATTAACTATATATATATATATAGCAGGATCTTTTGCTCTTGCTAAACATGGAACATGTTATCATTTCTTACATGTAAATGTATGACACATGCACACAGATGCAGGTTGAGGCATGTTCTGGCTCCTGTGTGGAGTCAGTGTGCTGCTGGCTGACAGGTGATATACTGCATTTTCTGAAAATGTGTTCACCCTCAGGTCTTCTAAGATGTAGATGAGTTTGTGTCTTCACCAGAAAAAATTTGGAGAAATGTAGCATTGCATCACTTGTAACCCACACCACTCCAGTCCATCAGTTAACATCTAGTGAAGCCAAAAGACGTTTTAACTTTAAATCGTTGCCTCTGGCCCTTTGTCCATAATCCATAATAATGCTTCCTCCAGTGGAAAAGTCCACCCCCTGTTGTCTTTTCACACCAAAATCCACCAACATGTTTATTTAGGTCTGTTTTGGCTTGTAAACAGTGCTTGAGCTGTGCAGATTTCTCTCCTGATTCAGACAGGCCAACTTTCACTATACAGAAACCAATATTATGGATTATGGACTCATATTTTAGCCATAAATAATGGTTTTAAGTTAAGAGTCTTGATGGATTTAGTTTCTTACAGACATGCAGCTTTTTATGGATTATTGTGATGTTTTTATCAGCTGTTTGGACCCTGGTGATTCTGACGGCACCCATTCACTGCAGAGGATCCATTGGTGAGCAAGTGATGGAATGCTACATTTCTCCAAATCTCCCAGTGTTCTACATGAGAACATAACTGAAGTCGCCATGGTTACTAAATAGATGCGATTCCAAGTTCCGAGGGATGTTACTATAAAACTTTCTCCAGGGAACCATATAACCAACTTAAAAAACCCCAAATGGTACTCGATAAGAAGAAGAACCATTGACTCTCCGACCATCCCGTGGCTCATGGCCCTGTGTAAATTTAGATGTTTGTTCCTCTCTGCGGTGATCCGCGAGGCTCCTTCTGCGATGGCCGACAGTGTGTCTGCTTTCAGTCCCTCTACATCTGCAACTGATCTCCAGCAGACCAAAGATTCTCAGAGAGCGAGAGAGAGAAAGCAAAAGGGAGTAAAAGAAAAAAGGGGAAAAAAGTAGTTTACAGCGCATTGGTACATCCTGTCTTAATGAGAACCCCCATCTGTCCCCAGCAGGACGGAGAAAGGGCCAGTGCTGCGGAGAGAAAGGACAAATAAAGGAGGAGAAACCGAGGAGCCGAGGAAGGGGCGGCTCGGCTCTCAGTCGCGGGGGCCCCGCGGTGACCCCTGCGTATAGACGCTTCTCATTAGCTTAAGCCGGGGAAGCTTGTTAACCTCGCTAATCGCAGAAGGAGCTTGCAGAAAGAGCTGGAATTTACTGCCAGTTTTTTCCTCATCAAAGGACAGCATGTTGCGGAGAAGCAAGGGGGGCGAGTGTGTGTTTAGGGAAGGTGTGGGGTTGCGTTGACGAGACCGCCAGATAATAGCGTCCCGTGATGGGAAGGAGCGTTCGAGGCAGGTGTGAGAGTTTTGGTTGTTTGTGCATGTGCAAAAGCAAGTATCAGGAAGCGTTGGCTTATGATTTGCAGGGAGAATGAAGCAACCAGAGTGTGCATAGTTGCTTTGATGATCGAATCAAGTGTTGCGAGAAAATGGCCCAATTCAAAAAAGTCCATTTTCATGTCTCAGACATTTTAGCATGTTGCTTTGCATTACCAGGTTGTTTTGAGTGTTTTTGAGGGAATCTTTCGGAATCTCACGATTCGATTCAAAAATCGATTCTCAATTTTGAATTGAATTTCGATTCTATGTGTGCATAGATGTGATTTTGGATTTGATTCTAAACTTTGAGTAAATTGAAATTTCACTAAATTTATGACATTTATAATGTTACAAAAGATTTCGACTTCAAACTTTTCAACTTTCTAGCCATCAAAGAATCCTGAAAAATAAAATGTATCATGGTTTCCATAAAATATACTGTTTTCAACGTTGATAATAATCAGAAATGTTTCTGAAGGATCTTGTGACACTGAAGACTGGAGTAATGATGCTGAAAATTCAGCTTTGATCACAGGAATATATTACAATATATTCACATAGGGGAAAAAAAAAATCAGATTGCAATAATTTTTCACATTTTTCCTGCATAATGAATCAAATATATGCAACATTTGGCGAGCATAAGCCACTTCTTTCAAAAACACAAACTTTTAAACAGAAGTGTATTTTAAATAGATAATAAATTTTATACACATGAGAAAAAGTGAAGGTTTGTAAAGTGTTGGGCGTCAGAATGAAGCAACCAAAGGCCAATGAATCAAGCCGTTAAAGTTTTACGAGCGCAGCTCAACAGACGGGATGGCTTGCGTGTTTTTTCTTCATTTGAATGCATACACACTTTCTAAAACAAATTGTCAGCCAAGTTGAACTCAACACATTTTCTTACCAAAATACACAACTGCAGGTTAGTAAGTGCAGCTAAACTTCATCAAGTGCAGTTCCAGTGTTAATAGTGAAGTGTTTCGCTCCTGTCATGCATGAACATCTTCAAGCCTGCAGCGACTTGTCTTGTTTACCGCAGGCATGAGGAACGCTGCTTCTAGGAGACTTTCCACCGCTCACCTTTTGCATACCTCTAACGGTGCGTCACTCGCAATACTGCTCATAGATCGGTTTTAATTTGCATTCAGAAATATGCCCATCGTGCATCACTCATTTAAGAGCTGTTTCAGACCAGATTTACGGTTCAGCGACTGGGTTTCAGTGCATTGTGGGAAATGTTGTCAGTAGGGCTGTGTGCAGAGGGCGGCTTTTGTCGCATTGTAAACTCTGAAATCCCAAGGCGAAGACAGAAGTGTGTGCAGAGAACATGTAATCCATATGCTGAATCTTATCTGTTGCTTTTTGAAATCCTGCCTGTCAGTTTTGGGGAGGTTGTTGTTTCACAGTCGTCAGAGCAGGAAGAAAGTCACCTTAATGAAGCGAGAGAGTGGGATAAAAAAAAAAACCATATGCGTGTGCAAACATACAACATGAATATACGTGCATGTTTGTATAAAATGATAATCACACTTTTAACTGCAGCGCCATGTATTCTTATTTTTCAGAATGACTCATGGTTATTGGAAATGGATAAAAACTTGAATACATACCAAAACACTGTGGGATTATCTTATTCATATACCATGATATTTTATGACAGAAAAAAAAAAGGGAGCGCTTACTGGTTAAATAAATAAATAAACACATAAACGCACAAATAAAAAAAACATACGTAAATAAATAAAAAAAATACTTAAATGCGTGAATGAATGAAATAAAAAATAAAAAATGCTAAATAAAGAAATAAGTATTTATTTATTTAGTAACATATTCATTCATTCATTCATTCATTTCTAATGTCACTACCATCATTCTGTCTGAAATAATACATTTTTAACCAACACATGTAGTCTTTTTTTAATGTCTCAAATCTCATGTATGTTCAGGAAATGTGTGAGGTGTAGCGAGATGTTTAGTTCATGATATGGCTCTGAATTCCCACTTCTTTTGAGATTTTGGGTGTTGTTTATACTTATGAGTTATATTTTCCTCCTCTGTGCACTTATCGCTTGTTTTCATCATCACAGAAAACATCAAATAAATAATTGTCATCTCTTTGTGTCAGAAAGAGATGACAGAGGTTACGCTCAACAAATAAAAAAGATTTAGAAGAAGCAACTATTTAACCATCATACAGTGTGTAATATAAATAAATAAATATGTTTTGACTGTTTATATATATATATATATATATACAGTCATGGCCAAAAGTATGGTAAAATATGTATTGGTAAATATGATCAAAGAAGGCTCTGAAAATAAACCTGCATTATTAATCCTTTTGATCTTTTATTTAAAAAAATCACAAAAATCTAACCTTTCATTGAGCTAAAGCAATTGAAATATAAATAGGAGGGAAAACAAAGGCCAAATTCCCTTAATCATCCGTCACAATGAGAAAAACCAAAGAATATATTTCTGATGTGCAGCAAAAGATAATTGAGCTTCACAAATTAGTGAAGTGGCTTTAAGAAAAGAGCTAGAGCAGTGAAAATTCCCTTTACCACCATCAGGGCAATAATTAAGAATTTCCAATCAACATAAAATGTTACGAAACTGCCTGGAAGAGGACGTGTGTTTATATCGTCCTAATGCACGGTAAGAAGGAGAGTTTGAGCGGCTAAAGACTCTCCGAGGACCACAGCTGGAGAATTGCAGAAAAAAGTTGAATCTCGGGGTCAGAAAACCTTTAAAAAAGTTTTGTCAAACAGCACCTATATCACCACATGTTGTTTGGGAGGGTTTCAAGAAAAATTCTCCTCGCTCATCCAAAAACAAACTCCAGCATATTCAGTTATCAGACACGACTGGAACTTCAAATGGGACTGGCTTCTATGGTCAGATGAAACTAAAAAATGAGCTTTTTAGCAGCAAACACTCAAGATGGGTTTGGTGAACACAGGGATAAAAAGTACCCCATGTGTACAATGAAATATACTGCTGTATTTTTGATGTTGTGGGCCTATATTTCTGCTGGAGGTCCTGGACATCTTGTTTAGACACATGGCATCATGGATTCTATCAAATACCAACAGATAAAAAATCAATAAGTGACTGACTCTGTTAGAAATCTTATAATGGGCCATGTTTGGATCTTCCAACTGTACAATAATCCAAACACAAACCTCAAAATCAACACAAAAATGTGTCACTGAGCACAAAACCAAGCTTCTGCTGGCCATTCCAGTCCTCTGACCTGAACCCTGTAGAACATGAGTGAACTGAAGAGAAGAAGCTGTGAATCTAAAGGGTCTGGAGTGATTCTGGATGAAGGAATGGTCTCTGATCTCTTGTCAGGTGTTCTCTAACCTCATCAGGCATTATAGGAGAACATTTAGAGCTGTTAAACTGGCAAATGGAGGTTTCAAAAATATTGAATAAAAGGGTGCCGTTAATTGTGGCCAGTGTGTATTAGAGAAAAACATTTATTTCATAATGATATTTCCCCCCATTTAAAATTGTTATTATCCAATGAAAGGTTAGATTTTTGTGAATTTTTGAAATAAAGGATTAAAAGGATTAACAATGCAGATTAATTTTCACAGCCTTCTTTGATCATATTTACCAAGGGTGCCAATAATTTTGGCCATGACTGTATATATATATATATATATATATATATAATTTTGTACACATACGTAATTTTTGTACACATGTATTATTTTTTTAAATGATTAAACAAATAAAGTAATGGTGTTACTTTGACATTTTTGGAAGGCCCACAAACAAAATTACTGCAAATGATTCTGCTCCCATCATTTATTGAAATGTTATTCTTATTGTCAGCTGTCTATTAAGCAATTGGAGCAGCTCCGTTTTGACAGTTCTCTGTCCAGACACACTGCCTGAGCGTCTCTGAGGGGCCCTGAGGGTCACTGTCTCTCTCTGACCGTCTGATGCCACCAGCACCATGCGTCTGTCAGAGCTGTCAATCACATCAGAAACACAACATTCCTTTGACCGTGACAGCGCGAGAAAGACACTAGCAGAGCAGATCCTGATGCTTGGTTTCAAATAACTTAAGTCATGACTGAGTTATATATTTTGCACTTTATGTTAAAACAAAATGCACATTATTTAGGGTTTAAAAAATTAGAGCAAATCCTCTTTTATTTGGCTATGTAAAATTGTAAAATTTACCCTCACATAGTTCTAAACTTTTATTACTTTTTTTTGTCTATAAAATGATAATAATTATAAAAAAAATGGTTAGCCATGTATTTTGAAAATATATGGATACATAATGTACTGTATGATTACCATAATAATATACTGAGATATTTCATCTGAAAAAAACATGGTAGTGTCATAGTGCTTTTTGGTAAGTAAGTAAATAAGTAAATAAATAAAATGTTATTTATTTAGCTTTTTTGGTTAGTATAAAACACAATAAACTCACCTATTTAGATAAAAATGCATATTTATTTATTTATTTAAGAATATAGACAGCCATTTGGGTAAACGCATGACAAAATTGTAATTTTTGGGTGAACTATCATTTACTCTCATTTCCTTGTAACCTGTATTACATTTTCATATTTATATATATTTTTTTTTTCTCAGTGTTTTTTGGACTGTAAAATTACTCTATTAATTAATTACTTCAAAATATCTTTACACATGAAGCTAGGAAAGAAAGAAAAATGGACAAAAGTCATACAGACAATCATTAGGGTCATGCATGACAAAATTATAATTTTTGGGTGAACTGTCATTTACCCTTGTGTCATTGTAAACTTGTACTACATTTGATTTATTTTGATTTCTCACTGTTTTTGTGCATAAAATGACTGTAATTACTTACAAATATTTTTCCACAGAAGAAGAAGGATGTAGGAAAGAAAGAGAGATGAAAGTCCTATAGACAGTCATGAGGGAGCAAATGCATGACAAATTTGTAATCTTTGGGTGCACTTTCCCTTTAACGTTTCTTCCTTTGAAGGTGATATAAACTGTAGAGCTTGCGTGTGGACTCTTTTGAGGAGGGTTGTTCGAGGACAGGGAAAATGAGTGCTGTGTGTGTTTGGAGCCAGGGATAATCAGGGAATTACTCTGGAAATGTCAGTTTCATCTGGATTGGATTATGGAGCGCATCCTCACGTGTGCCACTGCTCTAAACGCGCCTCCAGCACGCTAGAGACAATATCTCGGTGTGTGCTTTATTAATCAAGTCTGCAAATAAAAGAAAGAAATAATTAGAATTAAAAAAAAGAAAAAAGAAAAAAAGAATATGGAATGGATGACTTTTACTGTACATTCTGATCACAGTGCAAAAAAAGTGATGCTCTTCCTCAGTATTTTTTGTTTTGTTTTCCGGTACAAATGTCTAAAGATTCTTAAATCCAGATACATTTACTTGAGAATCAAAATGACGTAAGAAGTCTTGTTTATGCTTAAAACAAGAACCTCCCAATGGGCTCCTGCTTAATTAGAAGGGAAACGAGTTTACGCACACCACTGACAAATATTTGTTCTTGTTTCAAGCATAAACTCACTTAATTTAGATTTTTTTTCCAGAAAACAAGGCTTCTCATCTTCATTTTGCATTTTCAAGTATGTATCAAGTAAAATACTGAGGAAGATATTCATTGTTTGCAATGCATGCAACATTTAATGCCTTGGAACTTTTGGCCTTAATCTGTTGAAATTCAAAGTAATACTTTTTAAGACCCACAAAACCCTGGTTTTAGGCCTGTTTTAATATTAATACTGTTATTTAATTATAATGCCTCCAATTCTGTACATAAGCATTTGACAAACAACATGGAAAAAATAAATAAAAATAAAATAAAAGTTGGACCATATTATGGTGATATTATGTTTTTTTGTGGATATATTTCATTGCAATACCATGTTTAGACCTTTATTATTATTATTATTATTTATTTTTTTTGCAGTTTACTTAATAGTTCTGCATTGTAAGAAATAATTTTTTTTTTTTTATAGTTTCAGTTTTATAGGCAGTATAGCTTGTCATGGGACATGCCAACTATTTGTCATTATTTTTAATGTAATATTTGTTTTTTGATCAGGCAAATTTATTACATGCAACATGCTTTGAATACCAAATTGCAATCTTGTAAGAAAGAATGAAAAGAAAAAAAGAAAGAAAATAAAGAACAAGCTGTCAGCGCACTTGTCACTTCTAGCTTGTCATGTTATAAAGGAAGCGTATGTAAGCCTCTGGCACTTTGACCTTTAGGAATCCAAAGCAAAGATTTGCTAATTAACCAAGAGCTTTCTCTCTCTCTCTTGCACACACACACACAATTTCTGTCTTGTTCATTAGCGAGACACGCAGATTAGAAGATTAATCTGCATAAATGCAAATGACATTGGGATTAGGTTTGCTCAGCTCTTGGAGAAAGCACATTTAAACGTCAAATGTCATTGACTCCTTGTTTTTATGGCATGAACTCGTTTGGTGAGAAAGCAACTTGTCATAATGTCATTGCAGTTATTCTCACGAATATTAAAATCATAGCACTGCAATATTTGCTCAGATCTGACACTAATTAGTGGGACACAAAGTGTCTTAATTAAAACATAGTGAACATGAATAAATTAAAACAAACGAACCTTATGCATTGTGTCTGATTTTCTCACGTTGCACAAGAGAGCAGTGAATCTGGTTCTTCTCAAGATGCAAGATTACGCGCAGCACGCTAAAATAATATGAAACAGGCCACGCCATTAGCTTCTATTTATTTGTACACATTCAAAACACACTAATTCAAAACGTTTGTAGCAGTTACTTCTGTTATTAGGAATAAAAAGAAGGCTATGCTCTTGATCTTATAATTAATGCTGCTGATAATAGGGACTGATGTTTCACATATATCTAACTGTATCATTTTTTCCCACATGTACATCAATATGCAGATGCTGTTTTAATCTTCTATTTGTTCCAGTGTTAATTGGTGTAGCTTAGGGTTGATTCAGTTATATTAATTAGTTTTTCAGTTACATTAAGCATATTTGTAAGTTATAAAACATTTTTCTGTTGTACACCGATTATTGGCATCAACAGACATTTATAATTTATAAGATTAATATGAATAAGTAAAAACATTTTTAGTTACTTTAGGGTCAGTAAGATTTTTATAAAATGTTTTTTAAAGAAAAAATTATACTCGCCAAGGCTGCATTTATTTGATTAAAAATACAGTTAAAGGTGTAAAAATGTGAAATATTATTACAATTTAAAATAGCTGTTTTCTAAGTGAATATATTATAAAATTGAATTTGTTCATGTGATGAAAAGCTGAATTTCAGCATCATTACTCCAGTCTTCAGTGTCACGTGATCCTTCAGAAATCATTCTAATTTGCTGATTTGCAGCTTAAGAAACATTTATTCTAATTATCAATGTTAAAAACAGTTGTTTTGTGACATTATAAATGTATTTACTGTCTGATTTATTAGTAGTAACATTATAATTGACAATTTTCCTAAAATATGACCTTTATTTTCACAAAAGTGACTATTAAATGAATAAATGTTAATACAAATTTTTAAATAATGTTTAATTTGTTCCTTTTTCTAAGGCATTGCGACCAGAGGAGAACGGAAGGAGAATTAAATTGGAGGCCTAATAGAGAAGCGGGCGTTTTTCAGTCCAGTTCTAAAGGAATGTTAAATAAACACTGTGCTTTTGTGTCCTCGCGCCGCTGGTGCTCCAATAACGCCACGGACAGCCGTGTGAAAAGGTGGAGTGAGGACGGAGCGTTTACAGCGCCTGGTGGAGGGTGTGAATGGGGTAAGGAGGAGAATTGGGTGGTTGTGTTCATTAGCTCTGTGTGTGTGTGTGAGAGAGTGTGTGTGTGTTTGAGGGTCCTGAGAAGCATTTGATCTCCAACCGAGGGCCCACTGAGATGCACTAGCTAATTATCATGATCTAATGGATGCTCCGCATGGACGGAGCCAAACCTGAACTCCCACTGTGAGCCTCCACACACACACACACACACACACACACACCACACCCTCTTCACACCCAGGCTGTGATACACACACCAGCAAAATGAATGAATAGAGTTGAGGTCACTTTCAAAGAGACAGAAACGAGCTGTGTGCTACCTAAATTGACAGCTGCCTTCTGAGGGAACATCAGTGTTGAAGAAGTTACTTTGAAACTGTGAATCTACTCATAATTTAAAGCAATTCAACTACAGTCAAACGACCCTTTTAAAAAAGTAGTCACTAGCTATAAAAAAATAAATAAAAATTGCTAACTACATTGAATCTATTTAAGTGAGCATAATATATTTTAAATGTGTGTGTATATAATTCAATAAAATTAATAAATTATTAGTAAATTATATTATTAAATAGTTATATATTTAAAAGATATAGTTAAGAGTATTTAATGCATTTTAAGTGTATTTTAGGTACATATGTTATTTATACTTAAATATACACACATTTAAAAGATATTATAATCACTGAAATGGATTCAGAGTACTTAGCAATTTTTTTATGAAATTTGTGACTAGTGACTACTTTTTAAAAAGAGTCATTTGACTGTAGATGAATTGCTTTAAATTATGAGTAGATTGACAGTTTCAAAGTATAGCAGTGCACTAAAAAACACCTTGACCATCTTAACAACTCCTTAGCAACAACCGACAACACCCTGGCAACCACATAGCAACATACTAAAAACATTTAAAACATCTTAGCAACTGCATAGCAACACCCTAGCAACCAAATTACAACATGCTAAAAACTCACAGAACAGCTAAGCAACAGCATAGCAGCAAAACTGCATAGAAACAACCTGGCAATCACATAGCAACATGCTAAAAACATTTAGAAAGTCTTAGTAATTGCATAGCAACACCCTGGCAGCCGCATAGCAGCAAAACTGCTTAGAAACAACCTGGCAACCACATAGCAACATACTACAAACATTCAGAACATCTTAGCAATTGCATAGCAACACCCTGGCAACAGCATTGCAACTGCTTAAAAACAACCTGAAACCACATAGCAACATACTAAAACATACAGAACATCTTAGTAACTGCAAAGCAACACCCTGACAACAGCATAACAACATGCTAAAAACATTTAAAACATCTTAGCAACTGCATAGCAACACCCTAGCAACCAAATTACAACATGCTAAACAGAACAGCTAAGCAACAGCATAGCAGCAAAACTGCATAGAAACAACCTGGCAACCGCATAGCAACATTCTAAAAACATTTAGAATGTCTTAGCAACTGCATAGCAACACCCTGGCAACAGCATAGCAGCAAAACTGCTTAGAAACAACCTGGCAACCACACAGCAACAAACTAAAACATACAGAACATCTTTGTAACTGCATAGCAACACCCTAGCAACCACCTACATCATAGTAGCAAATTTACTTATAATTTCGTCAGGAAATGAAAAGCTGTGGTTGTAGCGGCTCACGCTAATTTACTGTAGTAACTGTGGCCGTTTTCTCGTTCTCGTAACTCGAGTTGGCAGCAGGCGTGTGTGGGACGCCAGAGCAGGAGTCCAGAGCCTCCAGGTACTACATTAGCGTGTGTTTGTGTGTGTATGTGTGTGTGTTTCCATGACTTGTGAAAAGTGCCGTGCGTGGGATCGTAAGCGAGAGGGACAGTCGTCAGAGCGGCGGGTGTGCGCGCCAATGACACCTGTCACCACAGCTTACTGTGAGGACCTGCTGCTCAACACCTCCAGCGCTAGCCTCACTAGCCTCATGCCACAGCTGGGCCGATGGGAGGCGGGGCCGAGTTTACCCCGCCCCCGAGCAGGGTTTACGGCCACGGACTGGAGAGGAAGGCATGGGATGGAGGAAGAAAACACGCCGCGTCCTTCAAAACAACGTGCCCTCGAGAACAAACACAAGAGACGAGAATATTCATTTAAACTTTGCAACATCATAATAGATGGAGGGAATTCACAAATCTGGAGTTGTTTGTAAATACTCCAGGAGGACAATTGCTTTTTCATGGCAGATGTTTTTTTCCTGCAATTCTGTTGAAGCAATAAAAATAGATTGAGATGAGTCAGTAGTTGTCGTAAGTAAGAGAACATTTGATGAGAAATGTTTGAGTTCAGAATGAGATCTTTGAGCTTTGATTGGAGACTTTGGCAAGTCTGAGCACAGTTGATCTCTTCTGAAACTTTAGAGATTACATTTAGTCATTTAGCAGATGCTTTTATCCAAAGCGCCTTACAAATGAGGACAACGGAAGCAATGCGAGTGCTATAACAAGCCTCAGTTAGCTTAACACAGTATATGTAGCAAAGTTTGTTCGTTTTTTTATATTATATAATAAATAAAAAGAAAACAGAAAAGAATAGAGCAAGCTAGTGTTAGAGGCCTTTTTTTGCTTTTGTTAATTGTATAATAAATAAAAAGAAAACAAATAGATAGAATACAAAAAGATGAGAAAAGCTAGTGTTAGTTTTTTTTTTTTTTTTTTTAAAGAATGTAATTAAAATAGAGAGAGCTATTAGACTAGAGGGTGAAATAAAGATGGAAGAGATGTGTTTTTAGCCGATTCTTGAAGATGGCTAAGGACTCAGCTGCTGGGATTGAGTTGAGCAGGTCATTCCACCAGGAGGGAACATTTAACGTAAAAGTCTGTGAAAGTGATTTTGTGCCTCTTTGGGATGAACAATAAAGCGACGCTCGTTTGCAGAACGTAAGCTTTTAGAGGCACACTGAAGTAAAGAATTTAGGTAAAGGGTTGCAGAGCCAGTGCTGGGTTTGTAGGCAAATACCTTAAATTTTATGCGAGCAGCTATTGGTAGTCAGTGCAAACTGATAAACAGAGGTGTGACGTGCATTCTAGAGATAATGAGGTTTTAGGAGAAAAATCACCAGGTTAGGTCTTCATGCAATTGCTTGCGAGAATAATTAAATGAGATCTCACTTGCACTTTTTGTGTGGGCAGAAAAAAAATAAAAATCTCAGAGCTTACTTTTTAATAATTCAGAAGTTTTGAGGAGTTTTCAGTTTTGTTTCATTTCAGTATAAACTTTGTCTTAGATGTTTCTCCTAAAATTCTGTTGGAGATATGACTCAGATAGACTCAATAGTTGTCATCCAGTAAGAGTATAGAGATATAAAATGAATGTAGAGCACAACATTTGGTGAGAAATATTTGAGTTAATATTGAGATCTTTGACTTTTGATTGCTTTTGGTATCTTGGCAAATCTGAGCACAGTTTGAGAACTTGTTGAGATATTTTCTGAAACTCAGAGGAGACGTGAGATTTTAGGAGGAAAATCAGCAACTTAAGTCTCCATTTAATCTCATTGCTGTTTGGAAGAATCAGTTGAGATGTTAAAGATATCTTATTTGTAGTTTTAATTTTGTATCAGCAGAAATGTCTCAGAGGCTCCCAAGTCTTTGATTTGTCATTTGTTTCAATTAAATACAAACTTGTTCTCAGATGTTTCTCCTGAAATGCTATAGGACACATACATAGACAAATAAATTGCCATGAGTTGAAAAGTTGTCATTTAGTAGGAGTATAGAGCTATAAAATGAATGTGGAGAGCAAATCAGATCATTTGTTGAGAAAATTGAGTTCATATGGAGATCTTTGACTTTTGATTGTAGACTTTGGTATCTTGGGCACAGTTTGAGACATTGTTGAGATCTTTTCTGATCTCTTTTTTTTGGGGGAAAAATCAGCAGTTTAAGTGTGTCTAATCTCATTGCAGTCTAGAAGAATCAGTTGAGATGTTAAAGATATCTCATTTGTTGTTTTCATTTTGTATAAGAAAATAAATATTTCTCAGAGTTTACAAAGTACACGAGTGCTAACTTTGTCTCAGATGTTTCTCCTAAAAGTCTGTATAGGAGAAGTGAAAGACTCACTTTTGAGCACATTTTGATACATTATTGAGATCTTTTCTGAAACTCTAGAGGAGACACGTGAGATTACTGGGGTCTCAAGAGAAAACAAAATCAGCATCAAAAGTCTGCATAATCTCATTGCCGTCGATTTTCCTTTTGCTGAGAATTTTCTCACTGAGGTTGCTCTTTAATAGCTCAGACGATTTAACAGAGTTTTGTTTTTGTTTCATTTAGTTACCACTTTTGTCTCTTGAAATTCTGTGGGGGAAGTAAAAGACACTCACTTCTGAGCACATTTTTAGACATGCTTGAGATCTTTTCTAAATCTCCAAAGTAGACGTGAGCTTTTTGGGGTTTTTATTCAAAGGAGAAAATATTCAACTTCTACATTTTCTCTCTATTTAATCTCCTTGCTGTCTCGGAGAAGCAGTGGAGACATTAAAGAGATCTCTTTTTTTTCCCCCCTGACCAAACTACTTCTTAAACATCTATTCCCTGGTTTTATTTGAAAAACCCCTGATGGCTTTCCCCTCATTAACGCAAACACAGTGGCTTATAAATGCGATGTAATATTCTGAACGTTGTTGTTGGTAAGGGCTGTAAATGTTGGTGTCGGGCAGCGCTGGGATGGGGGTGAGAGCGAAGAGAGGGGGAGAAAAAAAGCTTGTTTGGTTCAGGAACCATTTAACAACTTCCTCTGGAAATTGAAAAAGGAAATAGTTTGGGGAAGGGTTGCAGGAGGGGGGAGAAATGAAGCCCATATGAATTCCAGATGAAAAGTCGTACGCAGGGACACACAGAGATATTGATGGCAGGCGCAGACGGAGCAGTTCAGGAATCGTGTGTGTGTGTTTGGGGGTGGTGAGGCTGGTGTTTATGAGGTCATTTACCAAACTCATGTTTTCAACATTTCCTCTTGACTTAAATTTTTTTTGCTTTGTTCTCTGCTAATTGTTTCCATCCCAGCGAGACGAGAGAGTTTGAGAAATGTGCTTTCTGCAATTCTCTTGCGCTTTCTCAATTACATCTACAGTCCAGGTCTTAGAGTTCAAATTTTGCATTTGTCTGATTTAAAGCAATTTGCAAATGATAATCTCAGCATAATAAGAGTGTAAAGTTTATTTGAAAAAAAAAAATTCAAAATTGACGCTATTAGCTTTTTAAAATACATGCTCTTAGTGTTTTTTTTAACCCATCATCTCCAACCACCTTAATGTAATGTAATCTATTCATGTTTATTCTTGTTGAACAGCTCATTTCACGGTAAAATTTCACAGTAAAATGTGAATGGACGATTTTAATATGCATAGAAAAATGCCTCAGTATTTGGTTTGTCTCTTTTGCTTTAGTGAACTGAAGCTACATGAACAAAACCTGACGATCATGTTCTCCAGCATTATTTGAGATCACTTTTCTGAAAGCATCTTGAGCTTCAATGGAATCAAGAAAAACTGACCATATGTGCAAACGGTAACAGTGATTTACTTACATTTCATTAGTGCATACTATTTGTAAATGTTCTAATTTATTTTATGAAATATTTAATTTTATTTATTATTATTATTATTTTATAATAACTTATTATTTTAAAATATATATTTTGTCTTGTATTACTATTTTAAAATATTTCTGTTTTATTTTAGAATGTATATTTTATGTGTTATTATTTTAAAATAAAAATAATTAAGTTTATTTTTAGTTTGTTTTAGATTTCTTATATTGTTGTTGTTATTATTATTATTATTATTAGCTATATAACATTTAAAAATAATTTTGTAATTTTTATTGTTGTTTTTTTACATGAAAAAAAATCCAGTTTTCACTGTACACACGCACGCATGCACGCTCACACACACACACACACACACACACAGGTTTCCATTTTTTGTGGGGACATTCCATAGGCGTAATGGTTTTTATAGTGTACAAACCGTATTTTCTATCGCCCCAAAACCAACACTACACCTAAACCTACCCCTTACAGGAAACTTTATGCTATTTCAGATTTTCAGTACACTCCATTCTGTGTTATTTATACACTTGTTTCCTTATGGGGACCAAAGAAATGTCCCCACAAGGTCAAAATTTACTGGTATGACTATACTTGCGGGGACATTTGGTCCCCATAACGTGATAAATACCAGGTACACACACACACACGTACACACACACACACATACACACACACGCAGTTATTAGATTATCTAATTTCTCAAATTGTTCAAATTAGATAATCAGAAATCTAGTAGAAAACAACCCAACCGCTGTATGACATACATCGAGCAACAGTCGTTTTCTGATCTACTGCCCTGATTATTCATGAAGCGTTTCACTGTCTGGTTTACAGTAAAGCTCCATCATATGAACTGCTTTTGTTTGCACATGCATACATCCAGATCATTCAGAGCATGTGCACAGTGACAGACATCTGTCATGCTTTTAAGCATCAGGGTTTTTGTCTTTCTTCATTCAACCACTTATTGATCCTTCACACGTTCTAATGTGATTTCACGTGCTTGTGGGAAAAACCATAGCGTGTGTGATGAATCATTTAGTAGCCTAATCTATGCAAAGTTATGTCATGAGTATGTAAAGCTGGTAGCTGGTAACTGGTAACGTTTGTACTAAATGTGCAAATATAGCAGAAAGGAGCTGTTGCATAAAGAAAGGAATTATGTGGGATGCATAACCAGAATTTTATTCACCTGAAAAGGAGGTCAAAAAATAACAGCAGAATTTTATTTTGTTTTTTGGAGAAAAAAATCATTAAAGGCCTGAAACAACAATATGAGCATCACATTTCTGCTTGAACAGAGCATTTCTTTAATGCCAAGTTCACACTGCACGATTTTAGCCCTGATTTTCACTCGCCGACAGGTTTTGCGAAATCGCCGGCAAATCGATTCTTGTTCAAGTGATTGACAATCAGGCAGTGTAAGTTATCAAAGATGCGATCTGAGAGAATCGCCAATGTGTCGCCAATGCACGTGAAATATTTGACATGCTAAATATCTGGAGCTATTGGAGATTTAAAATCCTGCTGTGTGAAATGAGTTCTGACTGAAGAATACATCGGTGATGACCTACGGCAAATGAGAGAGCAAGATACAGGGCAGAGGGAAGCTCGGGAGGACCTTTTATATATATATATATATATATATATATATATATATATATACTGTATATATATACACACTGTTAGACATTTCAAAGGGTTTTTACAGTAACTAAGTTACTGTAATTAAGACTTACAGCAGCAAACTGTATTTAATTTACAGTTGCAAACTGTACTGTTTTGCAGTAAATTACTGTAAAAATCCAATTCATCAGTATACTATAATTCACTCATTTTAATATAGATTTCATTAGATTTTATAATTTTTGTATAGAATTAATTTTATTTTTACTGTACATACGGACTACTGGCATTCAGTTAAAACAGACACAATAATTACAAAATATCAAATGCTTTATTTAAGACTTGCATGTATAACACTTAAAAATAGTCTTGCAATGCTGGAACAGTGCATCTTCACCATTTCTCCTGTCTTAGGACGTTTTGCAGTGCATTATGTTGTATCCTCTGGATTCATCCTCACAAAGAATCTTTAGGCAACAGAAACATAATGGGGAAAAAGTACATAGCCATCTGCAAAACCCAGGTGCTGCTCCAAAATGTGGTCACCACCTTTGCGCACCATCCACTTTGACAGAAATGTCTTCTCTGAAAAACAAGTAGAAGAAATAACACACTTTTAAAAGGCAAATCTCATATAGAATACATAAATCTCTCAAAACCATAGTTGTTCTCTTACCGTGAATTATCAGTCTCAGGGTGGCTGGCATGCTCATGTCTTTCTTGATGCTTCACTGCAAAAAAAAAAAAAAAAAGGAAATCTTAAATTCCATTAAAAACTATAAACTAATTCTAAAACTAGAAAGGCAGCTAGCCATAAAACTTGTTTAACCTAGCTAACATACGATTTTATTGTCTAAATAGGCTACTGGCCAACATTAACTACTAACACTTGAACTAAATTTCACATTAGTTAACCTAATGTTAATATAAGATAAGCGTTGCTCGTTAAAAATAATTTCAATTTGGTAACTTAATTCAATAAGCTGACAAAAGTCGTTTGAAATGACAGCGCAGTTTACCATAGTAAAGTTTGTTACCGCCATGTTGATGGGTAAATGTTACTAGCGGCGCGACTCGATAAAAAACAATATAGAACCCATTATATACTATCTACAGTGGATGCGGACAGTAAACTGATGCTGCTGCGGCGTTGTAGACACAGTGTTTGGCATATCGTGTCAATCCAAATGTAAAAAATGAGAAAATAAAACAACCTCAATAGAATGGTGCCAAAGAGGCCATTGCAGCAAATACAGTAGCATAAAAAAAATACAGTAAGTCTCTGTATGTGGGGTCTGACGTCACAGAAAATTCCCATGATGCAAAGGGTATTACAGTTATTTACTGTAAAGGGAATTTGCAGTATATACTGGGTGATATACAGTAAATAACTGTAGAAATTACAGACATGTCTAACAGTGTATATATATATATATATATATATATATATACACATATATATTTATATATTATGTTATATAATATATTATGTATATAATATGTTATATAATATATATAACAACATGCCTACATTTTTGCATTAGAATATACAGAACAGGTAGGCTACATATATACAAAATATACATATATATACAAATCTGATCCATCATGCAATGTGAACACAGCAGCGAATGAATGCTACCCCAGATAGTCGTGCAGTATGAAAACAACGGTGATCTGATGACTTTGAAAATCATGCAGCGTGAACTCGGCATAAGTGTCACGTACATTTTTGAGATTAAAAAATGAATAAGACTGGATTTGTGTGCATTTGTTCCACAGTTTTGCAGACTGGAAATGTGAGACTGATTCAATTGATGCAGAAAGCCTTCGGGCCTGAAGGTACAGAGTTTGATATGGAAGCTTTCAAGCCAAACAACATACTTGTACGGTGAGCGTTTGACTTCTGTTTAACGTTCACTATTTACTTCCTAATCTATGAATTTATGCTGAATGTTCACTTTAACACATGCAAGTCTTGGTCTTCTTGCTTTTATTGAAGCTTGCTTTTGCATACGTTTGAGTCTTCATAAGCAGCTCTTTTTGTATATGTGTAGATATAATACACAACTTTACTCATTCGTGTATTTGCATTTAAAGAAACAGTTTTGATGTTTCTAGCTTTAACACAGCATTATACCTTACCTAAACTACTAAACCAACTGAAAACAACCAGTCACTAATCACTTTAAAACAGGATCAAAGCCAAGCGTAGAAGATTGATGAGGATAAAGGGTGCTTGCCCTGAGGTGAAGGAGCTGTTGTTTTTTCTTCTTCAGTCTCTTTGGTGAATGTTTCATTTTTATCAGACTGATCAGAATTTCAACTTCAAACGAGAACTTTGTACTAAAAAGAGCCTGTGTGTGTACATGTACAACAAGACACTGATGCTGCTTTCAACATGCAGCGCGTGAGCAAACACCACTGAATACTTGCCGTTTTATTTGAAATGAAAAATATCTCAGTTCTCACATCTATTGAGCAATGGATTCTACATCTCCATATATTAGGTATTTAAATTTAATTTTTTACATTTCAGAATTTGAAAAATTGTACTCACAAAGAGGAATGTTTAGCCAGTGACATATTTTGGAGCTGAGAGATAGGTTCATACGCTAAATATACAAAACAAAATTACAAAAAGTTTAAAATGAAAAGGGAAAATATAAAAATTTTAATAAATAAATAAAAGTATCTCAGTGACACTAAAATAACACTGGTGCAAAGGCTCTATATTGTATGACATTGTATGATAATTTTTAACTTATTAAAAGGTATGCAAGAAGCTATAAGCCATAAGTATGTGGTCTATCATTTTTATTTATTTATTAAAATTTAAAACACAATAAATGTAATTAATCAAAACTAAATCTAATATAATTCAAAATTATTTATAAGAAATATTACATAGGTTAAACTGTTTTTAGGTAAATGAGTGAAATATGTGATTCTCTGTATAGATGGTCAGATGAAGCTGAAGATGCTCTATGAACATTTAAAATCCTGCTGGAGAACATGATGATCAGCGTGTGTTCATTTCAGCTCCAGATCATGCCGTCATTAAAGCAGAAGAGGAACATAAAGAATAATAAGAACTCTCTCACAGATAAAGTGACCAAACTCATCAAATGTCATCAAGCACCTCATTACATCTGCCTTATTTAACTAAATTTATATTCCTGCAGTACACTGATTATTACGTGTGTGTGAGAGCGGTCCGTGTTTGAGTGTGGTGAACCTCAGAGTTCCCCGTGTAACCTGAATGTGCTGCGAGTTCCCAGAGCTCGACTCCTCCCGGATCCACGCACACATCCCGCACAGGGACAGTTTAATGTTCCAGCTGGGATGAGCAGCACTTGTTCAGTCACACACACACACACACACACACACACACACACAAACCTCAACCTATTTAAATACACAGTACTTGTCCTTAAGAAATTACACCACACAATATGCCTCAGTAAAAAGTACAATGATATAAAAATATATGAAAGTCTTATATAAATGAAAATAAAGATGACAATCTGATTGGGGGACAATCTTGAATGGAACTGAAAAATTCAAGAACTTTCAAATGACCATGATATAGAAGTAAATAATTGAATATATTTCCATTCTTAGTTTAAGAATCGATATTTCTTTTTATATTTAATTTTTTAATAGGCCTATTCATATTTTATTTAATTTTTATATTTTAGAACGGATGAATTAATTAATTTCTATGAATTGAATTAAACAATTTATCAAAAAACTTTTTTTTAAAATATAAATTATATTTAAATGATGTATGGACTTTCATACATTTATAACTTTTAATAAATATTTATTTTAGAATAAAGTATTTATCTAAAATATATATTTGAAGACTTTTTAATATATAAGTTGACTTTTATATAGACTTTTATAATTATTTATATAAATATTAGAAGATAAATGAGCTATTTTCACATTTATGTACAAAAATAACCAAACAAACCATCATCGTACTATGGTATTTTAGACATGCAGTATTCTGTATGTTGGAGTATCGTGTGAATACCATGGTATATAAATTTGATAATCAAAGTACCATGGTTTTATTTCGATAATGAAAAAGGTAGTAAATTTAACATAATAATAAATAAATAAATAGACAAAGCACATTGAAAATGTAACGGCGACGTTTTGCGTCATTATGCCCTGGCGGGAAATGACAGGAATTAATTAAAGATGACCTTGTTGAGGCCGTCATTTCCACTCAGCGGACAGTCGGATGGCAACCTTCGCTTACTCACATTTGTTTTAATTTACTGCCGTGGTAATGGTTGTTATAAGGCAGCCGTTGGCACTAAAGCCTCCTCATTAATTAAAAGAGCATCATGGGTTGTGAGAGGCTCAGAGGCAGATGTTAAGTTGCTCAGGGTTGTCAAACTCTCGAGTACGGAGGGGAATCGTGTGTTTATCTGTCTGGAATAACCTCAAGACATGGATATTGTGAGCAGCACTTCTATATTCTGTCAGATGTGTATAGGATTGAACATGATCTGGCCTCGATGCTTTAGATAACGCTTCAAGTTACAATTCGAGCTAATTGAGAGAGTTTTTAAGACATAAATGCACTTATTTAGGATTTGGTACGATAACTCCTAAAAAGCAGAGATTAAATGGAGAACGAAAGGACTTTGCTAGAGTCTCCTGTTTCTCAGATGTTTCTTCTTCAGTAAGTGTCTCCTAAAATATCTCAGATTTGTCTTCAATCAAAAGTCAGAGATCTCAAAACAAACTCCCACCATTTCTCATCATGTGATCAGAATGGCTGTGCACATTCATTTTATTGCCTCATACGTACTGTTTATACTTAATTATATACTTGCTGCATGTAAGCTGTCGACTCATTTGTGTGTAGTTTATTTGTCTCAATGAATTTTAAGAGCAACATCGGAGTTAAATGAAACATAACTGAGAACTTTGTTACATTTTATAATCTATGAGCAATATAATTTTCCTCTGGGCAGCAAACACAAACTATAATCACATTTCTAGATTTACCAGATTCCATGCTCAACAGGCCTGTGTCATAATATAACAGCCACTTTTATTAAGCAGCCTAAATTAAAAATGATCTCTATGTATTTATAGTTGTCTCTTCCTATTGACTTGATTTAGGCTGTTTAAATGAGTTCCTGCCAAAGCCAGTTTTATAAATATTGTACAGATTAAAAAACACAGATAGGACTTTATTTTTCACTTTGTTTCTTCTCAATTACAGTCGTTTACAGCTGAAGACCACCGTCACAGAGAATGAGAGCGCTCTCTAGTGGTCGCAACTAACTACAGCAACACCTCAGCGCTTTTGACAAGGTCAGTTTTTACTTGCTTTGTATATTTTATGTGCATATTATTAAGTGCACGCAAGTAGCAACTATTTCGACCAGCCGTATTTGCTGATTTATTTTCAAACTGAACATGCGTTGGCATATTGAAATATAGCTCATTACAAATATCTTGTTCAAGGATAGTTTGCATGAGGGAAATCAGCATGTCCTGCAGTGTGACATGCATTTAAAACTCTTTTAAAATTTGTGTATTTGACAAAAGGGCGATTTTAAAAGGTATTTTATGTATTTAAGGTATCTAAATGTATGCTGCTGTTCAAAAGATTTTGTTGTTGTTAAAAGGAGTGTCTTTTGCTAAACCAGGCTGCATTTATTTAATCAAAAAATTGTCAAATATTTTTGCAATTTAAAATAACTGTTTTCTATGTGAAAATATTTTAAAATGTAATTTGTTTCTGTGATCAAAGCTGCATTTTCAGCACCATTACTCCAGTCTTCAGTGTCACAAATCATTCTAATTTGCTGGTTTGCTGCTCAAGAACCATTTCTGATTATTATCAATGTGCTGCTTCATGTTTTTGTGGAAAGCGTGATACGGTTTTATTTTCAGGATTCTTTGAAGAATAGAAAGTTAGAATAGAAAAGAGCAGCATTTATTTGAAATAACATTATAAATGTCCATACTGTCACTTTTGATCACCTGATCTGAATCGCTATGCACATTCATTTTATAGCTGTATACTTACTGTTTATACTTAATTAAATACTAGCGCATATATCAACGCATCCTTGCTAATTAAAAGTGTTCATTTATTTTTGAAAAATCCAGTGCATATGCATGCATAAATGAACCAGACCTTGAGGTACGTGTAACAACACAAATGCAATAAAATATTCTATTGAAGGGGCGACGACAGTGAGCGCAACAATAGCCGCTACAAATGGCTCTCCAATCGGAATTCCAAGGTTGTCCCAGACCGATTGTTTGCGTGATTGAGGTGAGGTCAGCCGCAGTATGACTTCTGCTCCTCACAGAGTGTTTCAGGCTGGGTCGCTGAATAGCCGTCCCGGCCTGTAATTACCGGGTCCATTGCCCGGCCTATTGTCATGCATAGACGAGCAGGCACGACCCAGGGAGCACAGACAACATGCCAAACTAAATGTGGGGTGTGGCGGGTCACCTAGATCACCATCTCTTGATAATTACCCACAAGCCTCAGTCAGTAAAGGTGGAGGGGTCTGGGGGAAGGCGCAGGTTCCCACACAAAAGAAAAAAAACGACAATAAACACATAGCTACATAATGACTCGTCTTACCTTGCCTTTTTTCTCCTCCCTTACAATGGAACTTACTCATTTCTTTTGCTTTATAATTACCATGAGTGAGAGCAGGTGGGGTGAAGGTACCAACCCTTTAAAGCCCAGATTGACTTATGATAGGAGGAGAAGATCGCTTTTGTTGAAGGTGTCGGCTTTGCTCAACATCCACATTTCAAATCAATTTCAAATGAATTTATACGAGTGATATGTTCGGAAACGGGCAACGGCGTTTGATCACGGGATGAAAGCGGTGGCACATCCCGTTTCCTTAAACTTTATATAAGGCGTAAAACCACTTTCTACCGTCCTCAGGGCAGTAGTTACCAGGTGAACCCAAAGAGTATAATTAACCAAGACTGTTGCAGTTAAAGAATATAAAGCGTGTCAGAGAGGCTTCTGTCAACTTTGGCCTTCGGCAGAAAATGGGGATTAAATTAGTCAGAGGTTCCTCTTTGTGTATGTGCACGTAGCCAGCAGGCCTGTGTTACGAAGATACGGCTAAATAGATGGATAGATAGATAGATAGACAGATCAATTGATAGATCAATCAATCCCCTTATTACATTTTTTTTCGAGACTTGTTATAGAACTTGCACATCATTGCTCTTTTGTTGATTTGGATTGCTTCCATTGTCCTCATTTGTAAGTCGCTTTGGATAAAAGCGTCTGCTAAATGACTAAATGTAATGTATTAAGAACATTTCTTCTTAGCAAATATTAGAGGAATGTTCCAATCTATAATTTTGAAGACGTTATGAGAATGTTAGATTTGAATGGTTTTTTTTTTATATTTGAAGCATGTTTTTTTCTTGGTTATGTGAATGTTAGTGTAAAATTTAGTTCATTTTAAAACCAATACAAAAATGTTATTTTTTAAAATCTATTTAGAATGTTTATGCTTGGTTATGTGAACATTGGAGAAACATTCCATTCTATCATTTTGAAAATGTTACATTTGAATGTTCTCTTAATGTTTAAAACACAATTTTTATATTGAAAGAATGTTTTTAAGAGGAACATCATTTTAAAACTTTATGTTAAACGTTTAAAACTTTATGAAAACGTTATTTCTGATTTTTTTTTTCTTGGTAATTAAATTGTTAGAGGAACATTCCATTTTAGCATTTTGAAAACCTTATGAGTGTTACATTTGTATGTTCTCTCAATGCTTAAAACACCCATGTTTCATATTTAAAGAATATGCTTTTTCTTGCTTGTGTGAACGATTTTGAAACCGTAATGATAATGTGATTTTAAATGTTCAAAACATCCAGAATGTTTCTTCTTGGTTATGCAAACATTGCTGAAACTTTCCATTCTATCACTTTGAAAACGTTATGAGAATGTTCTGTTTTTATTAATGAAAAACCTTATTGAACAGTTCTGAACAAGTTCTTGGAACGACAAGCAACATCACAAGGGCGTTCCGGGAACATTGTTCTAAGAATGTTTCCTCCCAACATTACGAGAACGTATATCAAATATTAATAATGTTTGAATGTTCCCTAAACCTTATTTTAGGAATGCTTGTCCTAACGTTTACGATAGATAGTTGGATTCAGATTTCTCCAACAGTCCACCACAAAAACAAAGAAGAACGAGGCAGAAGAAGGCAGCATCTAAACACACTGACATTTGCTTTGGATTTAGGCAGGACGTCTCATGCAAGCTCTCTCATCTGGTGAGGATTGGTTGAAGTGCACAATGAGCCTCTGTCCCATGTACGCTTTTGTGTTGTTTTGCCTTTTTTTTTTTTTTTGTAAAGTGGTGGCACATGAGGAGGGGCGGGCTGGACATTTTCCCTCCATTATGTTTTAATCATCTTTGTTTCTAGCAGTTCAGAGAAGCTTTTCTTCTCCTGGCTCTGTTTCATTCTTCACCCGCCCCTCTTTTAATCGGCTCTGTCAACTCAAAGCAGCACAGTCAGATACGATCCCTTTTAGTGTTTATTTACCCCTAAACAAGCAGATAAGCATATGAAGAGAAACGTCCCGAGGGCTGAGAGAAGCCAATCGCAGGCGCTTGAATTAGCCCTGAATTCGAGAATACCTGAAACAATACATGATGCAGCAGAACAAAGGCCACGGAGACGATTGTTGTTTGCGTGTCTCAAACAGGCAGCTGCGTGGAGAGCAGGGAAGGTGGTTTGTAATAAAATGAAGCGAGGTGAGACGTTGTTTAAGTCAATTGCCAGCACCGGGAGCCTAGCGTGACAGCTCTGACTTTGTAGACTCCAGCTCTGACTGACAGATGCGTTTGGTTGTCTTCTTTTGTCTGAAGAACGGATGGGAATCTGTGAGAAGGGGACGGGTCCGGTTGCCTCGTCTCATGACAGAACTGCCTCTGGCCTTCGCTGAGGATGCGACGTATCTTTTACAAAGTCAATCACAATATTTCCATAACATCTCTCTACTTGAATACAGATATATTCATGTGCGATACTGAACTAGCCCAGAGAAAATTTGTATTCTTGAGAGGCTGCTCTTTTAAAACTCGAAACCTTTCATGCAGAAAGCCTATGCATCATATTTAATACCCAAATTTAGGCCTTTAATGATCAACGTGATCAAAAATTCTGCATGCCTTCTGATTGACTTTTTTGGTATAATTGTACAAATGTCCACCTTTAGCTTGTGCTTCATGTGTCCTTTTGCTGTAAAATCTTTACTGATTTTTATAAAGTAAATGCAAGAGTAACTTTGATATTGTTAGTCATATTTTGAGATGAACACTTATTGAACTGAAGCAAAATCATGTTCAAATATAAGCCTCAAATATGATCATCTGGTTTTTGAGGAGCGTTTATTTGTTCATCTCTTAATCATCATTGGGATTGCATTGCATTAAATGTTTTGATCATTTAAATATCATCTTACTAAGATATATTATTGGAGATACAGTGATGACTGACATTGAGTGATGACAAGATCTTATTGATTTACATTACAAGCATCAGAATTTCATACTTTTGTCCATATAAATACCAGCATCTGCAAGGGTTTTAAAAAAAATTTTTTTTTAAAGAATCTCCATAGTCTTACTATATCATGCCTTATGAGCCATAAAAGCCAGATGTATATAAAAAAATAAATAAAAATAAAATTATATATATATGCTGACTTCTGAACACATACATAACTTTTTTAGATTTTTTTTTGTCTAAAGGTACAATAAATTGTCATATTTTAAAAAAAATGTTTATTTAATGTTAATTATTTAATTAATTATTTAATGTCTGGTTTTACATGTTACATTACCAACTTGACTCAGATTTTTCTTCTAAAAGTCCTTTAGAGAAATGCAATTAATTTCATGAGAAATATCTTGAGATTGCAGACTTTGCTATATTAGCAAGTCTTTTTTGATGTTGATTACTGGCTTTTTCTAAGGAGAAGCATCTAAACGATAGACTTTTGTCTCGATTTGTTCTCCATTTTATCTCTGTGCTCAGATGTCTTTTGCATGGTTATCTTTGCAGCTTTTATCACCATGTTTTGAGCTGAGACATTCGAACGTTAAGCAAATCCTCACAATGAGCCACAAAACGTGTACTTCCAGAAGAGCTATGCATTTGCAAGTTGCAAATGACGGTGCAACTTGCAAAATGAAGTCATCAGTAAATGTAAATTACAAACCGCTTCATATCTGTATGCATACAAGCTGAAAAGTTTTTAAAATAAAGCTTCAGGAATGCATGGGTTTAGTCAATGGACCAAATATGTCACCTATTTTAAAAGGCTTTTCTTGTGAAGTAAGAAAAATAGGGCTGGTAACCACATCACGGGGTAATTGCAGTTTGGCAGGTGTGCTGTAATGAGCAGAGATAGAGCACCCAACAGGATGCAAATGAATTTTGGCCCCGGGCTCTTCCAGCGCGATGCATTCAAGGCAATTAAGACTCTGCCACTTTCTACAACAGGGGTCAGATTCCCTACAGATCATCCCAATATGACATGAAAGATCTAAGAGAGCAGCTCGACGTGTCAAAACTTGACGCGAACCGGGGTGGCGATGAAAAGGAAGAGTTGGATGAACTTTGATAGACATCAGAAATCTGGGAAACAAAAACAAGGTCGAATTCTGCCAAGAAAGAGGAAGGATAAAAAAGGAAGGCCGTTTCTTTTGGAGATTATGCAAGCATGTTTGGATGGGAAGGAGTTCAGATAATAATGAAACAATTAAAGGCTTTAAGGGTGACCTGAGCTGGAAAACTTTTTTCCACTCCACCTTTACATAAATCAAATGAAGAATGCAAAAGTTAAGGACCTGAAATCTCTCTCACTCTCTTTATAGGGCTTGACTGGACTGATTACGCGGTCACCCCACCCCGAACCCTTTCCTTCCCATGATGCCTCGGGCTACGACGCCACACCCCGCGACAGCGCTCCCCCCTCCTGAGTGGGACGAGCCCTGTGCAGGTGGGACAGGTAATTAAACTTTTACATTGACTCTCTTCTCTGGTGTAAATCAGCTTACTGACACAGATCCATTCTGCTGGAAATGATGGTAGGATGAGGGCTGGAGCAGTTCAAACTAAATTAAAAAAAATTAAAAACTTTCGTTATTTACCCACGCTCATGTTGTTCCAAACTCATATAACCCCCAAAAAGGAGAATCTTCACATAACACATATTTCACTGTGGCCAGTAAAGAAAAAAAGCTACTCTTTAATATTTAATTTTTTATTTTTTTGTACTATATTTTTTATTTTTTGCTGTATACAGACTCAAAGTACTTCATAGGTTTGAAAATGTTGAAAAATGTATTTTAAAAAAGGAATAAAATTAATTTTTCAAATAAATAATACTAATGAGATACAAGATAAATAAAAATATATTAATATAATTGATAACTTTCACTACTATACCTGATAATAACTACTTATCAAAATGAATATATATAATTTTGTAATTTATTAAGCAAATAATTTGATTAATTATGGCAGTTGACATCAAATAAAAAATTTTGTAATAAAAGCTCAAGTTTAAAAAATGCAAAAAAAAAAAACTTTTTGTTAAATTATAATTATTCTTCTTTTGACTAAAAAAAAAAAAAAAAAAAAAACATCTTTCTCATCTTGCTATTTACACAAAGCAGTCCAACTGTTATGGGGTCAGATGGATTTCACAGATGGCATATTTTGTTCTAACAGGGTTTTGTAATTGGAAATCATGTATTTTAGTGTTGACATGATTAGCATGCTTCTGTTTGCTTCAAAGCTGTCTTTCTGCAGCTGTGTTGACACTGATGAATTTACTAGTGAAGAGCCCGAGGCAGACCGTCACATCAGTGGGAATAGCTCACATGCCTCGCACTGCCAAAGCACAGCTCAGCTCCGTCCGTGTTAAAACTGGATGAATGATGCCTTGTTTCTTTCATTTGACCTTTTTTTTCTCCTGTAGGTTTTGATTTGAAACCTGTTTGTTAGAAGAATTTTTTAAACATGCATTTCAATTAAACAAAACCCTCAAATATTGTGATCCAAAATGTATCCGGATGGAAACTTTAAAAAAAATAAATAAACAGCCTAATCCATTAACTCTCTCCAAAAATCCTATAACCGTTAACGAAAGAATGTGTTGACAGCCTAAAGCAAATATGTACATATTGCATAAATATGAGTCAAACAAAACCCCCTGAGATGTTTGCATATATATTTAGAAGGCTATTTATATACATTTAAAAAAAAAAATTAAAAAAACACATTTATTTGTTGTTACACACACCCATCTCACAATGAGCAGCTCATTTGCATCATGCAGATCATGCTATAAATTTCTCACAGAATATGAATAGGGAGTCATTTGAATCAGCTGAATATGTAAAATATCAGTTTAGCGTTTATTCAAAGAAAAAAAAAATGAAATATGATTACTTATCTAGTATTTTGAGTCTGTAATAAAACAAGAAATAGACTTCGTTATATTTGTTGATTCTTTGGAACAGGTAAAGTTCAAGGAAGAGGAAATGGTATGACAGGTAAAGATCCCTGTGTCTGATGAGTGCAACATCAAAACCATGCCGATGTTCATGAGTCGGAGGCGTTTGCATACATATATAATGACTATAATGAGCTTGCCTTCCGGGTTCAACCCTTCAGCTAAACACGGCTTGAGAATCAGACTAGATTTTCATGTTCACATTATATATATATGTAATATAAATGCTTCGTTAACTAGCAGAAGACACTAACCAGTTTTAAATTCCAGTTGCACAGACGAGGACCGTTGTAACACTGCGTTACAATGTGCCCCACCATTATTAAACTACGCTATTCTATGACATTAGTAATGCAATTTACACTATTTACTTTAATGCATTTTAATAAGAAACGACGAGAAACAGGTGAATAAAGACTGACAGTCAATGTTTAATATTCAGAAATTATTATTTCAAGACATGTAAAGCATTTTGGCTCGTTTATGTTGGCCGTCCCATGGCTGGTTGCAATGTGTTCATTGTCCATTTTTTTTTTAAAAACGGCATTATTTTATAAAAAAAATAAAAGATAAATAAATATCGTGACAAAATATTTTAGTTTGACTTGTGTATATTGTGTATAGTTACAACATGCCCCTCAGATGTTACAATGTACCCCACCTACGGGGCATGTTGTCACATTTAACTTTTTTTGTAATTACTGTGGATGAAAAATTATATTCTGAACCCCATGTGGATTTATACAAACCGAAAAAGTCAAAAAGTGTTACAATTTGCCCTGCTCTCCCCTACATATTATTTTCAGTATTCTTTCAGTTTTGTACAAATAGCTAAAACTAAAAACTATAAAGGCTTTTAAAAACAATAAAAATAATAAAAAACGACAACACAAGAAAAAAATTACTGTAACTTTAACTGAAATTAACACGAAAGCAGAAAATATACAAAAATAGCATGTGTATATATATATATATATATATATATATATATATATATATATATATAATTGAATAACATACATGTACTGATCATACTTTTTTTTTTCCACAGTGTACTTTCTAGTGACCCAGTCTTTTACATAGAGTATTGTTGTTATGCGTTTGAAGGACACTTAAGCCTGTAGAAATGCAGTCTGACTTAATTAAACCGCTGTGAGTTCGTCAAAGATGCTGTCAGTTTTGGCAGGTAATTGGTGTGTGATTATCTCGCTTCTTGGCTCATGCTGAGCCGATTGTGAGTGTCACTCATTAACGCAGGACGTTAAAAAGATTCTTTAAAGTAGTGTTTAGGGAGCTGCCCCGACAAGTTATGCAGGGCGAGAGGTTAGTAGTGAGTGTGTGTGTGTGTGTGTGTGTGTGTGTGTTTGTCTGTCATTATGTGTGTCAACACTGTCATACGGTGTTGAGTCTCATTTAAACAAACTCCCCATGCTCCACTTAACAGCTATGAAAAGTGTTAAAAGTGTAAAGTTTGACTAAAAACACCCTCTGGGTTTACAGTCATTGTTTTGTTTTGAGTTTATTGTCTTATGAGGACAATACGCTTTATTAGATGTCACGCACGAGTCGATGTTCTGCATGTCAAACAAATAAAATATATAAGCAGGATCGCTGATCTGATCAAGTGTTTAAATTAAATGTTATTGTAGGAAAATTCAATATGAGTAATTTTGTTTTAGTTATATGTATGCATGATGCACTTTTATTTATAAAATGCAAATACTCATTTGAGGTATCAGAGTGTTTAAATATCTTTTGTGAAATGTTGGCAATTTTTTTTGATGGCAACCATATTTCTTATAAAATAAGAAAATATCTTTATAAGAAAAACACTGTATCAAAAAAAACACTGAAAAAATGTAAAAACAATTTTAACTAAGAAACTGCAAGTAAATTTCACAATTAATTACAAAGAAATAGAAAGTCGTACACTGAATTAAGCATGGGATTTTAAAGTTGACCTTTTTATATACAGACTTAGTAAACTTTATTTACAACTTTACAACAAAAAAATATATATATTTTTTTTAACAGTGTATATCCGCATATGGCAGAGTCTCTGTGTGGCCCACTTTTTCTTTTTTTTCCCAGCGGAACCACAGGACCCAACTTATAATTATGCTCTTTGAGCACATCCAGGCCTTACTGTAGTAAAAGCCTTTCTCATGAGGGCCTGCGAGCTCCAGATCTGTCCTGCGCTGAAGAACTGTACGTGTGATGGAACATACTGACTCAATGAATCACCGGTCGGTTTTATTTACAAGAAACTGTCATGCTTTTGAAAACGAAACAATAACTTTAGATACCAGCTTATTATATCCTTTCATGCTGCATAACAATTGTCCAGCTTTCCATAGTTGAATGAACGTGTGTTCATTCTTCAAACAGTGTGAACATTCATCTAAAGTCGCATATAAATAACATAGTTTCCACATCTGTAAGATCTCTCTCTCTCTCTCTCTCTCTCTATATATATATATATTCTCCATGTAATCTAATTTTTGTTGCATGAAAACCATGAAATATATATATATATATATATATATATATATATACACTGTATATTACATGGAGAATAAATTGAAACTTTGTCTTATGTAAGTTTGAGTAATTTTACAGCTGTTATCCAACAGTATCAACAATTATGACACCACTGGATTATGAAACCCACTTAATGTCAATGAAGTCATTTATGTTTATTTGTTAATTATATTCACATTCACTTTATATTCACATTGATTTCATAACTCTGTACTTGTGAACTTAATGTTAGTTAATAAAAATGTTCATGTTAGTTCACAGTGCGTGAACTATAATGTTAACAAATAATGTTTTAGTATATGTTGGGATTAGCATGAACTAAGATTAATAAAGGCAATGCAATGCAAAGTATTTATTCATTGTTAGGTCCTGTAAACTAATGCTGGCTAGTGAAAACTTGTTGTAAAGTGTTATCATTTCTCTCTTCAAATGAGAGTAAATGACCTTATATCCACATTGTTTTTAACCCTATAAAGCCCATGACCTCTGAAACAAAATTGTTACTTGAATTGAAACATGATCTGAAAACTTCATTAAATCTCCAGAGTTATGAAAACAAAATAGTATCCAACTCTATTCAGGGCAGAGTTTAGTAATAGAAGCTGGTCGTGTGCGAGTACAGCGGTGTAAATGCTCTGCTTTCTCACACTAAATAGTGCTAATGTGGTTAGAGCTCTTTCTAGGGAGCTCGTCCCCACCCTCCTCACCGCTCCTCCCTCAAAGTCTTCTCCTCTTCCTCACGTCTGTATGAAAATGTGCCTTACGTGTTGCTAATAAATCAACGTGACTAATCATGCCTTTGCAGTTTGATTCATGGCTCGGCTGACAGGTCAAATTGCCGGTGTGGATCTCTGGCACGGAATGAGAAGAAACTGAGCTGGTTTGGTCCCGAGGCGATGGATGGGGGGAGGAGAGCGTGCTGGTGGGAAGCAACCCACTGCGGCTTTCTATTCTTTCTGATTTATGCCTCCTCTGATGTGCAAAAAACAAATGAAGAAGCGTCATAAATGCTCTTTCTCTCTCCGTATATGTATTGGCTGTTTAGCTTCAAAGTTTGTAGAGTTACCAGCCTTCCTTTCTCAGATACGCTTTGTTGTGTAAATCTACCTTTAGGTTCTTCGGTGAGAAAACGAGTGGGAAAAAAATGCAATGTGCTGTATATACAGAAAAGCATAAAGCGTATGAACTTCGCTCTCTTGTTATGGAAATGAGATTTGACTGAACTGAAAAGGAAGTGAAAAACTATATCCTGGTCACGTGTGAAAACTGGTTTGAGATACCTGGACTGAGTAATCAAAAATATTTGGAGGATGTAAATTCAAAAAAAGCCCCCATGAAATCAGAATTGGAGTTTTGTGGTTTGTAGTGCATTGATATGCTAGACCAGCGGTTCTCAACTGCTTTTGCTTTAGGACACAGATGTCAAGTTATCAAAACATCCTGAAATGCAAACATTAAAAATGTAATAAAACTGAACTGCACTTGGTTTTTTTAAATGCCACAACTACTGTGCATCTGAATGTTGTCAAATGCTCATGATAGCATATTAGTTCTATTTCCAGTGCACAATTTATAATTGTACTATATATTTTCTGTATGCATGCAATGGCACTGCTGCACTTTCAAAAATATGACGATACTGCTTTTTGACTTGTTTGAGCAATTTGACTTTTCATTTGCAGTGTAAAAAATGGACCAGCAAAAAAAAAAAAAAAACAATCCACAAAAATGTCATTCAAAATATCCAGTTAAATCTCTCTCTCTCTCTCTCTCTCTATATATATACATACAGTGGGTACGGAAAGTATTCAGACCCCCTTAAATTTTTCACTCTTTGTTATATTGCAGCCATTTGCTAAAATCATTTAAGTTCATTTTTTTCCTCATTAATGTACACACAGCACCCCATATTGACAGAAAAACACAGAATTGTTGACATTTTTGCAGATTTATTAAAAAAGAAAAACTGAAATATCACATGGTCCTAAGTATTCAGACCCTTTGCTCAGTATTTAGTAGAAGCACCCTTTTGATCTAATACAGCCATGAGTCTTTTGGGAAAGATGCAACAAGTTTTTCACACCTGGATTTGGGGATCCTCTGCCATTCCTCCTTGCAGATCCTCTCCAGTTCTGTCAGGTTGGATGGTAAAGCGTTGGTGGACAGCCATTTTAGGTCTCTCCAGAGATGCTCAATTGGGTTTAAGTCAGGGCTCTGGCTGGGCCATTCAAGAACAGTCACGGAGTTGTTGTGAAGCCACTCCTTCGTTATTTTAGCTGTGTGCTTAGGGTCATTGTCTTGTTGGAAGGTAAACCTTCGGCCCAGTCTGAGGTCCTGAGCACTCTGGAGGTTTTCGTCCAGGATATCCCTGTACTTGGCCGCATTCATCTTTCCCTCGATTGCAACCAGTCGTCCTGTCCCTGCAGCTGAAAAACACCCCCGCAGCATGATGCTGCCACCACCATGCTTCACTGTTGGGACTGTATTGGACAGGTGATGAGCAGTGCCTGGTTTTCTCCACACATACCGCTTAGAATTAAGGCCAAAATGTTCTATCTTGGTCTCATCAGACCAGAGAATCTTATTTCTCACCATCTTGGAGTCCTCCATGCGGGCTTTCATGTGTCTTGCACTGAGGAGAGGCTTCCGTCGGGCCACTCTGCCATAAAGCCCTGACTGGTGGAGGGCTGCAGTGATGGTTGACTTTCTACAACTTTCTCCCATCTCCCGACTGCATCTCTGGAGCTCAGCCACAGTGATCTTTGGGTTCTTCTTTACCTCTCTCACCAAGGCTCTTCTCCCCCGATAGCTCAGTTTGGCTGGACGGCCAGTTCTAGGAAGGGTTCTGGTCGTCCCAAACGTCTTCCATTTAAGGATTATGGAGGCCACTGTGCTCTTAGGAACCTTAAGTGCAGCAGAAATGTTTTTGTAACCTTGGCCAGATCTGTGCCTTGCCACAATTCTGTCTCTGAGCTCTTCAGGCAGTTCCTTTGACCTCATGATTCTCATTTGCTCTGACATGCACTGTGAGCTGTAAGGTCTTATATAGACAGGTGTGTGGCTTTCCTAATCAAGTCCAATCAGTATAATCAAACACAGCTGGACTCAAATGAAGGTGTAGAACCATCTCAAGGATGATCAGAAGAAATGGACAGCACCTGAGTTAAATATGAGTGTCACAGCAAAGGGTCTGAATACTTAGGACCATGTGATATTTCAGTTTTTCTTTTTCAATAAATCTGCAAAAATGTCAACAATTCTGTGTTTTTCTGTCAATATGGGGTGCTGTGTGTACATTGAGGGAAAAAAAAGAACTTAAATGATTTTAGCAAATGGCTGCAATATAACAAAGAGTGAAAAATTTAAGGGGGTCTGAATACTTTCCGTACCCATTGTATATATGACCCTGGACCACAAAACCAGTCCTAAGTCGCTGAGGTATATTTGTAGCAATAGCCAAAAATACATTGTATGGGTCAAAATTATCGATTTTTCTTTTATGCCAAAAATCATTAGGATATTAAGTAAAGATCATGTTCCATGAAGATATTTTGTAAATTTCTTACCATAAATATATCAAAACTTCATATTTGATTAGTAATATGCATTGCTAAGAACTTCATTTGGACAACTTTAAAGGTGATTTCCTTAATATTTTGATTCCAGATTTTCAAATAGTTGTACCTCGGCCAAATATTGTCCGATCCTAACAAACCATGCATCAATGGAAAGCTTATTTATTTAGAAAAATTGACACTTAAGACTGGTTTTGTGGTCCAGGGTCACATATATTAGTGCTGGGCAACGATTATTCTCATCCAAAAAAAAAAAAAAAAGAGTTTTTGTGAACATTATATATATATAAATAAATGAATAAAGTAAGTTAATTAAATGTATTTACATAATTTAGAAATGATAATTTGCATATATATATATATATACACATACACATATACATATACATATACATATACACACACACACACACACACACACACGTGTATGTATGTGGGTGTGTCTTTTTTTGAATTAATCACTTGTATGGATCATTCATTTGTATGTCACTTTGGGTAAAATTGTCTGCTAAATGAATAAATGTAAATTTGAAATGTATCTAAAATGTGAATGAATTAAATACAAGAAAATGTTTTCATGTCACAATCAATGAAACACCGGTTTGAAAAATAACATTGTAGACTACAGCCAAGTGTACACTGCGAAGTGTGCAGAAAAATAATTCACTATTTCACTTCTGAACATACAGCCAGCATAATGACATCTACCAATCCAAAACCTATTTAAAATGTAAAAGTTAAGCCTTATCACATGTTTTGTGAGAGTTTGTGTTCACGTTTCATCATACACTGTGGTGCCTGTTCTGCTAATGCTGCCTGAGTTTACATTGATTTTAAGAGATGTGTTAATCTCCAAATATACTGTGAATAAGGGCTTGTGTCATTTAGTCATCTAAGGCCTCGTGAAGGCCGTTTCTGAAGCAAGGAGACGTGGGAATATTTAGTGTGAAATGATACGTAATTTAGCTGCGCTACAAACCGTTAGATGTGGCGAAGACTCGGGTCGTATCTCTTGCAGAAATTAAAGGAACATACAAATTAACTTGTTAAGGTCTCTGAGGTCTTACACCCCGTCCCACATTCACAGTAACACATGTGGCTCAAGCAAATTAGCATGTCGCTGGCTAACCCCAACCCTCCCGCGTCTCCCGCTTTCTATTTCCACCCGCTCTGATGTAAAAGCCCGTCTTTACGGTGGAGTTTTACAGTTCATTGACTCGACAGCTTGTTTACATGCAATAAATTGATGTGAAAATTGGCGCTGGAGCAGCCGGTACATTTGAAAGCCATTAGAGGGACACTGATGATGGAGCGGCTTTATAACCTCATAAGACCTTGCTGACTCAAGCTTTCAATTATCCCGGGGTGAATAAATCAACTTTAACATAGTTTGGTGAAAAATGAGCACTTGCGGTCGACGTTGTAGGTCGGCGAGGCTCAATATTTCCAGAGTACCGTATCATGGTCGGCCAAACCTGTTGGGAAGAAAAAACACCAGCCAGATCTGTTATATCTCAATCCTTTCCCCTATAGACTGCGGTGTGATTAAATGGAGAGAAAATAATGAAAAAAATGATTTCTCGTACGTTTTACAAGAAAATACTTTCAAAATATTTCACATTTAATTGTGGTTTGTTTGTTTAATTCAATGTGTTACCAATACATTTTTTTCAGTGTAATCTCACATGCATAATTTTGACTGTCAGTCATTTCTCTTTCTTGACCAAATTAGCTTCAATAACAATTTTGCATGTCAAAAGAAAAAAAAAAAAGTTAATAAAACAGACCCTTGAAGTACATTTTATAAGAAAAATACTATTTCAGCCTTTTTTTTTTTTTTTTGGTAATCTCCTTTAGTGTTTCAGAAGAGATCTCAACCATGTCTCAAACTATGCTCAGTCTTTCCCAGTCTTCTTAGACCAAATTAGCTTCATTAAAAGTTCTGCATGTCAACACTGAAAAAAGAAAGATTATTAGAGAACGTTTTACAAAAAAAATAAAAATAAAATGTTTTAATTTAATGTTACCATTTCTTTGTAATTATCTGTGTATTGTACTGTACAAGCAATTTCTAAAAAAAAAAAAAGTTTGTCATTTTTTTTCAGTGCTGTTGTGTTTAAGTGCATAATTTTTATACCTAAAAAGGATAAAAATATGTAGACAAAGTTTATTTGTAAATAGAATGCAATCTAATTCATGATACTGATACTGTAATTTTATAAAGCGCTAGAAGTCCCCATCTTCATTCTTTCTACTTGTTTCTATTTGTGTAATTGACTAGCAATTTCTAAGTGTAAATAGTTTTTTTATACCTAATAAGGACAACAATATCTGCAAGAACGTTATGTAAATGAAACACTGTCTGATTCATGATACTGATAGAAGACTGTAATTGATGCCAAATGCACGCTATTATAAATAGTGTGGAGCACTAAAAAGTCCCCATCAACTCTCTGCGGTCTCCGAGTGAATGGTGATTTTGTTGGAGGCCTTGCATGTGGCATCTCAGGCAATTTGTGTAGATGGCTCAGAAATTTGTTTTGCGTCTTAAATGTAAAACAAAAAGCACCGCACCAGGAAATAATGGATTTTCAGAGGAGGCTCTGGTGTGGCGCACAGTAAAAGAAACGCTCGCATTGTTACATCCAGCGTTTCCATCTCACGTTTTTCCAATTACCGCCCGCTCTGAAAGATGTCAGCGTTGTATACAGAAAACATGTTTCCACTAAAATCATGTTCTCTGCTGCCTCGAATGGAGTTTGGCTGGCTCAGAACACAGCCGGCCTCCAGGGCTCTCCGCGGTCCGTTTTCCCACAGAGAAACAGAGTCTGACTGACAAATAACAGGGCCCAGCCGGCCCTCGGGCTGAGATAGGCCTCATGGTTGGTATCGGAATCAGGAGAGCCGTGGAGCTCGGGATCGGGACTCGTGGATGTCCGTACCACCATGACGGCTCGACGGGAGAGCCACAATGCGGGCTGCTCTTCAAACGCCTGTCTAATTTAGTCATATGACGCTGAGAGTAAACGGCCCAGACAACAATATGTCATTTTAATGTCATTACAGATGTTTTATTCACAGAGTTCTGCGGTCGGGGCAGGGATTGTGAGGACTGGGAGGGTTTTTCCATCCTTTTCTTTTACAATTAATTTCACATGTCGCAGTCTTGGTGTGCGGCCACGTCTTTCTAGTGTAAAGTAGCAGAATGATGCGCTTTATACGCTCATAATGAACTGCAAATTAAAGTACACCGTGGCAGAGTTAAAAAGGACTGTTTTGTATCAGAGTTAGATATGGTGTGCACAACTGAAAGGTCAAATGTATGCATGTCAAATTATATGATTTAGTTGTTGTTGTGTAAAATAAGTATTGCATATTCAATATTTCATTAATAAAAAAACAGACAATAACTTAAACATTTTTCTTCGACTGTTACGTTATTTGAGAATTTTGGATCGATCAATCAATCAATCAATCAATCAATCTAGGTGGCGTAACTGTCCAGAGAATCATCTTGAAAAAAAAAAAAAAAATTAAGAATAAATAAATAATATTGTGAGTTACTTTTATTTTTGTGCATTTAGTTTTTCTTATTTCTTTAAAAATCAGGGATTTATACTATTTAGACAAATTTTCATCACATAAAAAGTCAATGACCTCTTTTAACTGAAAAAAAAAAAGAAGAAAAAAATCAAATGACTGTGAAAAAAAAAAAAAAAAAAGTATTTCTAAGAACTGGAAACATGCATTTTAAATATATCTATTTATTTGTTTTTTAAATAAACAGACTTTTAAACTGACTTTTATCCTGAGAAAATGTTTGAAACAAAGTTCTCTGACCCTCCTATAGACAGCAAGGATCCTAACACGATCAAGGTCCAGAAACGTAGCAAGGAGATCGGTAAAATAATCCATGTGACATCAGTGGTTCAACCATAATTTTACGAAGCTATGAGAATACTTTTTGTGCACGACTTCATTCAACAAGTATCCAAGTATATGGAGAGTATCCACTGAACCGTAAACGATGTATGCTGTTCTGTCAGCTGCGTCACGCGGATACGTTGTTTTCGTTCAGATCAAAGCGCAAACAACGTAGAAAACGTATCCGCATGGCGCAGCTGACACAGAACAGCGTACACCGTTTACGGTTCAGTGGATACTCTCCAAAATGGCATCAGAGTTACGCAGAGGAGATGAATTGTTGAATTAAGTCGTTATTTTTTTTTCTTTTGCACACAAAAAGTATTCTCATAGCTTCGTAAAATTATGGTTGAACCACTGATGTCACATGGATTATTTTACCGATCTCCTTGCTACGTTTCTGGACCTTGATCATGTTCCTTGCTGTCTATGGGAGGGTCAGAGAGCTCACGGGATGCATCAAAAATATCTTAATTTCTGTTCCGAAGATGAACGAAGGTCTTACGGGTTTGGAACGACATTAGGGTGGGTAATTAATGACAGAATTTTCATTTTTGGGTGAACTATCCCTTTAATCCTCAATGCTATAATTGAAAATGTTTTTGCAGTGAACAATTATAGCATACTTAATTTAAACAATCAAAATTACTGTTTTGTAAAGATTTTTAAAAAAATGTATCCATGTGTAATCAATAGAGCGTGCTTCAACACATTAAAGTCTGTTGTATGTTTTCTCGCGTCTTCATGCATTTCAGGCGACACTAAAAACAATCTGCGTTGAGAGAGCGAGTGGATGAGACGCTGACTGTTCTAGACAAAACGCAAGACATGACTTCAAAGTTGAAAATATCCTCTTTTTTGTCTTGTGTTTGTCTCCACATCCTACAGTAATTCAGATTATGACACAATGTGGCATTCGCTTAGGAAACAAACCTCATGACAAACAAACCTACCCAAAAACCAGCAGAGAACGCCTCACAGAGACAAAAATACAGAAGACAACACTGTTTGGTCGAAGCTTGATTAAAACCATTGAGACTGTTTCATAATCGTCTTCAAAAAAAAAAAAAAGTTGAGTTGGATCACAACATACTACTTCAGTTGATGTTTTTGCAAGTGTCCATTTAGTCTTAAAAGAAATCTCTAACTTTCCAAAATACAAAATACAATTGTCTGTAATCAAAAGTTAAAAATCCCAATATAAACTCACAGTTCTCATTAAAAGGCAAATGATCTACACCGATGTATGCACTCTTACTGTATGACAACCATCATCTATTTTTATTCTAGATTTTATTTTATATTTAAATGCTTTTAAACTAAGAGAGAAACATCTGAACATCAGAACAGATGTAGAGAACTGTAGCATTGCATCACTTTCTCAGCAATGGATCATCTGCAGTGAATGGGTGCCGTCAGAATGAGAGTCCAAACAGCTGATAAAAACAGTCTTTTTTGGCTTGTAACCTGTGCATATTCAGACTAGATGGTTTTTTTTGCATATTCAGACTAGATTTTTTCTGCTAGAGAAAGCAATATTATGGATAAAGGACTATTATTTTAGCAATAATCAATGGTTTGAAATTAAAAACGTCTTCATGATGGATTTGTCTCTCACAAACACACTTTTGGCTTCTCAAGTTGTTAATTGATGGAGTGGTGTGGATTATTGTGATGTTTTTATCAGCTGTTTGGACTCTCATTCTGACGGCACCCATTCACTGCAGAGGATCCATTGCTGAGCAAGTGATGTTATACTACATTTCTCCAAATCTGATGAAGAAACAAATTCATCTACATCTTGGATGGCCTAAGGGTAAGTACATTTTCAGCAAATGTCCATTTTTGTTTGAACTATTCCTTAAAGGAGCAATAAAGTGCTTAAGTAAGCACTAAGCATATCCCTATAAGACCCTATTAACTGCATAGCAATGCTGCAAAAACACTGCAGACTGTTTCTCATAAACAAATTCATGCAATTTGAGATGCCACCTAAAGACATGCAAATCTGTATCCAGTCACAGGTCAGTCCTGAAGACTGTGGTCATCTGGGACATTAAGAGGGTGTTGGAACCGGAGCTCAGAGGTCATTCGGGATGGGGATTGGGGTTGACCACACTGTGGATCTCTTTCACTGGTGTCTGACGTCGGAGTAAGAAGCTATTGTCCAATCTGACCCTGCTTGCAAAACACAACTGCTCCGTTTCTTTATCATTTACGTCTGGAGCACAAACGGCGCAGGATGAATTACACACTGAGCTTTAATAATAGAAGTTTTCACAAACTTTGGAGATTTTTACATTTGCATGTATCGTACCTTCAACTTTATGCACAATAACCATCAAAGCATGCAAGAAAACACAGACTCTTGTATTCCAACATTCTTCTTGAGTCTAAATCCAGTTTTCCATGATGCAACTCTCACACAAACACACACACACTCTCTCAATGTGTTTTTAATCTCAAATCCCAAAGCGTGCAAAATGTACACAATCCCTTGCAGATCCTTTTCTAAAGGGCAGAAACGGAGACGAGAAACGAGAGCCACGTTTTCTGGTGCCCTGGGCCGAACGGATGGAGAACGTGAAAAAAAACACAGAAGAACATCCACAAAGAGACAACCGATGATGCATTTTGTCTCTATGAGGGTTTTATTGCAACACATTGTTCCTAAAACTGGCCTGCAAAATTGTTTGGCTGAAAAGCAAAGACATTAAAACATCTCCTGTGGTTTTTTCCCTCCCAGTGTCTGTGTCTGATTACACCTGTCCATCATTTTCAGAGCAATTCATCCATTCAACATGGACCTGAGGAATTCCGTCAGGAAACGAGATAACGTGATTTCACTTTGATTTCCATGCACGGATTAAGTTACAGGATCTTTATTATGTTGCTTTTGATTGGCTGATTCATGTTGGTGATCCTGTGCTTCAAGTCACAAAAGGTCAACATGGCTTATGCAATTGAAATGCATCTTTTTTTTTCTCTTGACAATGAGGATGGAAATGTTCAGATGTTTGCAGTCAAAACATTAAGGTTTGTTTTCATGAAGAAACTGACTGACCCACCAGAAAAAAAAAAAAAAAAGCTCACTAAACACAAGTATCCCAGCTAACAGGGAATGTTCTTTAAGTAACGTTAATATAACGTTTGTTGAAAGTTATCTGGTCTTTAATAATGTCCCAAAATGTTAGCACAAATCTTTAGGCTATTTACAATTCGCTCATTTTTTGAAATATTTTAGTTGGATGTTGTCTAACATTTTTTTAAATGTTGCACAATGATAAAATGGAATTTTCACGTGTTTGGATAAAACGAAAAAAAAGTTTCCATGAAATTTTGAACTTAATGGGAACATTAGCAAAATATTATTTAGAACATATTTTTTTGTTAGCTGGGTTAGTGCTTGTTTAAATATGTGCGCTGAATGAATCGTTTAACAAATGAATCTTCAAACTACAACATTTAACCTAAATGTCGAGGAAAAAAAAAAAAAACAAACAAAAAAAAAACTTTTACGGCTTTAAAGATCTCTGAGCCAAAAACTTCTCATTAGATGATTAAAATAGAATTAAAACCTTCACAAAACAAATGTCAAATCGACTAATAGTTTCCTGAGTCTGTGCTGAAATCACAAGTTGGAACAGCTCAGAGAGAGAGATCCTCGGGCGCTTTACTGATCACAGATACAGAACACAACGAAGAAGAATTAGTGCTATTATCTGTGCAGTAGCTCAAAATGTGCTAAACTCTAGTATGAATGAAATAAAAATGCAGAACAAGTTAAATGTGCCATTTTACAAAACGGGCAGATCACGTGACTCTAGCTTATGATAAAGATGAGCAAACACATTGATATGACACGCGGTTCCGCCTATTGAGCAAATATCAAGCAAACATCACCTGGAGCTGATTAGTTATAAGATAAATAAAAGAAATGTGAACATCTGAAATAGTTAAACCATTTCATTCTGTCGATTAAAAAAGAGAAATGTGATTGTTGCCTGAAGCATGACGTTAAAACACTTGACCGGGTCACCTGTGAGGTGTAGATAAATCACAAAAGCACTGACAGTTCACTTGCAAAAAACAAAAACAACAACAACAACAACAAAAACACCACTGAATTACCATCATACCGCGCATTTTTGTCAGTAGTTACAGCATAGGCCTACATATGATTTATCTTCATTACAGCAGATTGCTGAAACCTGCTTGTATTGAACTCTGAAAGAAGCAAAGGTTATAATAATCTTCGTGAAATGTAAATTATTTATACATATATACTCTTTTGATAACAGAATTAGGCCTGGTTTTCACTTGATCGCAGTTTGTTTAAATGATGAATGGAGTTTGGAAATCAAATGTGTATTTTGGGCCCCATCTAGTGGTCAGTGGCTGTTTCTAGGTCAAGCTACCCTACCCACCGCCAACACATTTGGATAGGGTGAAGTCTGCTAAAATGGGCCACGTTTTTGGTAATGACTTATAATACCATCAGATAGGCTGTGCATGAGATCTAATGATGTTTCCTTAAATATATAAATATTTTTTAAATGTGAAAAAGTATAATTGTTTTAAAATGATAAGAGTTAGAGTATCAGCAGGTACCTTCTTGAGACACTGCACAACATTAACAATAAAATGGGTCAGGTAATTTCAGCTGAAATCATTTTATTTTTAACAGTAAATTGACACTATTGTCTTTAGTGTGCCATTGCAACAACACCATAAATGTATTTCATTAAATAGAAAGTTGAATGAATATTTCATTAAACAATGCAATTAAAAATGAACCGATCATGTTGTATAGGTGTGTGTTTCTGTGCATCGGTGTCTTTTGTGTGCATGTATGTGTGTATGCTTGTCAAACGTTTTGTTAAAGATTAGGACATCTTTGACAAAAAAACAAAACACAAAAACACTTTAACATGTCCTGTATGCTGTCGGTCTTTACACTGCACCCCGTCAGGCCAGTTAGATCTTTTGCTGCATTCCCTTCAAAGCCAGTCTTTGCAGATATAATTTATATATATATTTTTAAAAAACTGTTAAGATTTTGTATGGATACATATCTAGGCCTATAAACCTATTTTCACCCTCAATTTCTGTGTACAAGTGTGTATGTGTATACAGCCCATTTTAGCTGAAAATTGTGGCCCATTTTAGCTTAACCAGCCATTTAAAATGACCTTTTTCACAAAAATCGAAGTTTCTTTTTTTAAATGAAAGTTTTGTATTTGAAAGAGCATGTCAAAACATTGTTCATAAACATTTGCTTTGTTGGTAAGCTTACTTATAATTGCTTTAGTACCCTTAATTAGTGATTAATGAAATTTACTATGTCAGGCTCACTTAAATTTCTCTGACAGGCTTCATGTAACACTCTGCCCTGCCCACTTTTAAAAAAACTCAGACCAATTTGAATTATTGTTACATGTCAACAAGTGTTTAAGCAACAATGCAAGATCAGTTATTGTGATTGTGTGTAAAAATTTAAAGAGATATGACGCTACAACCTTATTTGGCCCATTTTACCTGATAGCCCATTTTAGCTGACTTCACCCTATTGGAAATGCCATTTAGTAATATTCTTTGAACTAACTTGGAAAGTTTATGTAATCATTTTGTATAGCCAAGCTAACAATGAATGTTCTCACAACTTTCACTAACGTTTTTTTAAACGTTATATAAATGCTAGGACAAAATGTTTAAAATGTAATGTTTGTGGAATGTTCTTATAACTGTTTAAATATTTGATATACGTTCTCATGATGTTAAGAGAAAACGTTCTGAGATCAGCATTCTTGGAACATCCTGCTGTTATTGTATGGACGCACGTCCTAAGAAGCGTGTTTTGTAACATTTAAACAACGTTGTAATCACAACAGAATATAAAAACATTCTTAGAATATAAAAAAATAAACTTTCAGATAACGTTATATTTTGGGTAAAAATAAAGTTAGTAGAATGCTGTTTTGCAACCTTTAAATAACGTTGTGACCGAGACAAATGACCTCATTTATAAAATGTTGCTCTAAATGTGCTCTTACGATCATCTCTCAAATAGGCTATGCGTACGCATAGAGAACGCATGCAGGCCTAAGCATCTCTTTCAGATGTGAAATCTATGAATCGCAAATGATCTTGAACTCGCGCGCAACTGAATGGTTTTTACAGATATAAGCGTCGGCGTGGATTTAAGCGCACGCACACTAAGATCTGAGTGCACGCACGCTTTTAGGAAACTGGACATTTGCATTTTTTTAGAAACATTTGAAAACAATGTTCTCACAACGTTTTTAGAACTTAAATTTGTTTCCTGGCAGAAGAGACCGGGGCTGGTTGTCACACTTATTTCTCAAGTGAATAATTCTCAGCGTGAGTTTATTCTTTAAAAAGTAATTTTTCGTAGGTAGAAAGGATAGGTATATTTGTAGAGAGCAATTTTCTAAACAGCTATACCTGACATCTGACACACTGATTTGAGAAGAATATCTTTGCTTAGAAAATGAAATACTGAAACAGCCTACTAAAAAATTAAGAACAGTTTTGATGATAAAATGGAGATAAAACAATTATGAAATGGCAAACAGATTCAAAACAGAAATAAATTAATAATATAAATAATAATAAAATAAAATAAAATACAAGTGGCCCTCAACACATTTATGAAAACTACCCACCCGGAGAAAAGGTGTAACCTAGTTGAGATCTCAGAAACTGTCACTGGGGCAGTGATCTTCCAAACGGTACTAATACTGCAAGTATATCATTAAATGAGATGCACCTTTGAGCTTTTGTGCCTTAGGGTACCGGCCAAGTGACCAATTTGTACCTTTTTTTGGCCTATACATCAAAGTACTATAGTATAGTACCATCATAACCAGAACGTTTCCAATTCTGCTGTACATACACAGTTTGGCCACTTGCTGGCAGCAGCGTCTTATTAAAGATGAATAAAGCCTCTCAAGACACATCTCAAAGTGCAGCAATCAAAGTACAGTCTATACAGTCACATTATAAAGCCTTGATGTTCATAGACATCCACAATGATGCGCTCTCATTACAGCACTACACACTCACAACACATCAGATCTGCTGCACGCTGTCCGTCAAACTAATTCATGTAATGAGCAATAACACTCCGAATCTGTCAAGTTAATATCTACACATACACACACACACACACACACACACACACACACACAAATCCAGTACAAAACACAAGATAACTGCATTACCAGAACAAACAAACAAACAAATAACTAAAAGAAAACTATTACATCATATTGGAAATTGCACGTTGCTGTTCTGAATTTTTTGTCTTGAAATGTGTGATGAATATCAGACATTAGCACACATGCACCGCAGATGGCATAACTGTCGAGTGTGGAGATTTGTTGTGTCTGGCCTCAAATCACTGTAATGTGTTTCTGCATATTAAACTATAAAAGAACTGAAACCCTGAAATGAATATGCATGCATCTTCAGAACACTGTGTGCAATTTATTGTTGTATTCATATTTAGATTGAAAAAATTCCACAGCTTGTCTATTTATTGTTATTATAATAAACTGTCAACAAAAGCACACACAAAAATCAAAGCTTCTGAACACTTCTTTGAAAGAAATCTCAGATTAGTTAATTATGTTTTAACTGTAATAACAATAACTGTAGGCTAACTATAATAATTTGGTGGATTGTATGGTTATAATAAACAGGTTTCTGAAATAATAAAAAGTATGACTTATACCATAACAGCAGTTTCTGCAATTATTGCATTTTGGCAGAAATGTAAGGTTATAAACTATACTGTATGTACTATAAGTAACTATGATATCTTGGCAGAAATGATTGGTTACCACCAAAGTAAGAGTTGACAAAACATTAATTGCTCAGAGATTGCTCAATTATAATTTAGGAGACTTACTTGAGGTCTCAGTGATGTTTCATCGAAGTATCAACTCCGACTCAGATTCTTCTCCTAAAACTATTTTGGATAAAATAAAACACAAATAAGACAACTGTTAGCATACATTAATAAGTACACACCTATGAAACCAACAGCTTAGCATATAGTTTGAGTTCATATTGAGATGTTTGACTTCGGAGCACCATTGAGACATTTGAGATCTCCTGGGCATCTCCGGATGAGACACACGTGAGGTTACTGAGTGTGTTTTCCTCAGGAGAAACATCTGAGAAACAGGAGACTGTTGGTGCAGAAGTCTCAATTTTTAAACACACACACACACACACACACACACACACACACCTCCTCTCTGCTCTTTCAGTGTGGTCACGGCACTGGTTGTACTTTGGATCAGAAAGGATCATTACTGTAATAAGGCTTTTAGTAATGCAGGTTAGAACCTATAATTGGCTTGAAAGGCTAAAATGCACTCTGTTTTTTTTCAGAAACCTGCTGGACTTCTCTGGAAGTTGCATTGTTTGTGTTCCAAATGAACAGAGAAATGGGAAAGTTATAATTACATGAGAGGATGTTGTGATGGAGCAGGCGAGGAGTCAAACAATCACACAGACCTGATAATACATGACCCACTTCAACATATACACAAACATCAACGCAGTAGATTCACAGAAAAAGAAGCACATGCTAAAACAACAGATCTAGAGCTGAACGAGTGTGACTTAGTGAATTATACGATCTAATGATCTAATGTCTTTTGTTTGACCTGTATAGGAGAAACTAGCTAAAGTTTTCAGAATATCATAGCGAAACAGAATGTTTGGATTTCACATGTCTGAATCAATATCTCAGATGCGATGATGTGCAAACCTCAGAGAACACAAACCCAAAAGCAGCTTCTCCTGTAAGACAATCCTTATTCTGAAAATGGAGGATATTTCTCAGAACAGCAACATGATGACTGAACGAAAAGAGAATCTACTTTATATTTTCAACCGTTCTAAAGTGTCATTTTGTTGTGTTTTTGTACGTTTTTTTATTCATTTTTAGCAACTATCTAAAATAAAAAAGTTTTTATGCGTTATTTTATTTTTCAGTTAATGTTTATTTCAAGTACATCTATCTATCTATCTATCTATCTATCTATCTATCTATCTATCTATCTATCTATCTATCTATCTATCTATCTATCTATCTATCTATCTATCTATCTATCTATCTATTGTTTTAGTTTTGGTCAACTGTAATAACCCTAATGGAGATCAGGAACAGCCCTTTAAAAGTCAACATGCAATGCTTGCAACCCATACTTATGAGTATTTCTGGGTCTTCATTACATAATCCTAGTTTTTCACAAGTGCTTTTCTTTATAAAAGACTAAAAACGGTCAAATGCTGCATCATTGTTTTTTTTGGGGAAAAAAAAAAGCTTTTTGTAAAACACACTGACACTTGTGCAGTGTTCAGACATAATACCCAATGTACTTCTTCAATCCATCCAAACAATGCTGCAAAACACAAGTCGATGCGGTGAAATATAAAATATTGCCTAGTGAATGTTCTGCTCTGCTGTTATTGCTCTGAGCCACAGCGTTGGCTCTCAGAAGCAGGATCTGGATGTGTGGCAGATCGAGTGGGCGTCTGCTGTTTGACTGATTCCAGCTCTTTAGCCCACTGTGTCTCCAGCTTTGCTGCTGTCAGACCAAGGCCTCGTCTCAGACGCCGTACCCTCTCAGACGGCCAGACAGGTGGGCTGTCAGGAGCTTCCTTATGTGCCGCAGCAACAGACTGCGTCCGCATCTGTTTTAATGCGTCTTTTATTACAAAAGGATCAAGAATGGCAATGAAAAATAATAGCGGTGATTAAATATATTGTGGTTACTTTTCATATTGCAGTTTATTCATTACTCTCTAATACTTACACTATACTTATTTTACAGTAAAAATATTCTAAAAAAAGACACTTAATTGAAAAAAATATTGCATAGGGTTATTATAGTTCACAAAAAGTAAACAATGAAAAAATGTTTTACTTTAAATAAAATAAACATGAACTAAAATAATATTTATATATTGTACATGTTTTAAATTAAATATTTAAATATATTAAAAATAAATCAGCTAGCTGCCAAGGCAACAGTTCTTATTATAATTTAAGTTTAACTAAAATACTAAACTAAAACTGAAAAAAAAAAAGAAAATATAAAAATGACTCAAAATATTACAGTTTTTCTCGATTGCTAACACACTATAACTGATTCATTTGGCCCAATTTTCCAAACCATTCATACAGTTCTCGAAACAAAGACACATTTCTCAAAACTTTTAACACATTTCACCTGTTTGCACACACGCTCCACTTTTTTCTGCAAAACTCTATACAAAAACACCATCATTTTGCACAGGTTTAACCATGTTCTCAGTCAGAAAACACAAACACACAATATAATTAACTCAAGCATCACAAAATGAACTCAAATAGCACATATTTATCCATGTGTGAACATTAAGTAGCAAAACTGATGACACACAGGTCAGAATCTCAGGATGATGAACAGTAGCACAAGTGATTATGTGTTTTGGAAAATGAATCCTGGTAGTGGGAGACAAAGAGGAATTGGAGGGGGAAATAAAAATGAAGGGGATGAGGTCAAAGGTCATTTGTTCCTGATGAAATATAAAGCTTTATAGTTGAGCATGTTCTTGTGCATGGAATGAGCATAAGGAATGCTGCCTGCATGCTCATTTACTTGCACATTACAATTACAGTACATAGTAGCAGTACTTCAGATGAGAGAACTTTCACTGTTCTTTGTACTGTAAATACTGCAGCACACCCTCAAACTCGTAACTGTTGAATTGAATTGTAGCTAAGTACGTTTTACATGTATGTGTGCAGAACTGAGAGTCGACTGTCTAGGGGAGGCAGAGAAAGTCTTTTTTTCAGAAGACTAAGAAACTTTACAGTAGTGTAATGAAAGTAAACTTTTCTTAAAGTTTATTGGTGAATTTTACTGTATCTGCACAACTCTATTTATGCTGCATACTGTAACAGACATTGACTTGCAAGATGTTTCCTGTTTCCCAAAAGGAGGTTTTTGTAACAGTGTTTTGAATTGATCTCACTAGTGTTCTCTAGTCAGGAAAATAGTCTGTGTATTTGACAGGTTTGTATATCAACTGAGGCCAAAGTTTGAGTCTGACAAATGAGAACATGTTTTTGACTAAACTAAGTTGGTGTGTAGTTTTGAGACTGTGTTTATAGTTTTGAGATAATGGTGAATTGTTTCATGAATTGTGTGTGTTAGCAATCGAGAAAAACTGTAATAAAAACTAGTAATACTTTCTCAGTGATATTAAAATAACACTGGTGCATTTTCCTCACTAAATGATCATGATCAGTTTAGAGATTATTTAAAACAAGACAAAAGAAAAAACAATTCTCTAAAAATAAGTCTTATTATCTTATCTTTATTGCTTAAAGCAATAAATGTTGGTATAACTCTTCTAGTTCTTTATTACAAAACACTTTTGTTAGATAACCTGAAAATATGATGACATCTAACTGATTCGATTCAACTCCAAAAATATTACTTAAATATTACTTAAACCTTTATTAGATTGCCTTGTGATTACTTAATGCAATTGCTTTGATAACTGGAAAAAATAAAAATAAAATAAAAATAAAGAATATACCTTGATGTTTTCTCTCTCTGTGAGTTATTACTTCTTTTATCTTGTGATAAAACTGATTATGTAAATATCTTGAAAGCAATGCAAGTCACTTTATATTGAAGTGGCAAATACATAAATGTAATATTGGAAAATGTCAGCCGTTCTTGCCTATGCAAAAATTGCCTCTATTTTAGTTTACTTTTGTGATTACATCACGTGTGAATGGAGACCAGTGTTTTATTTATTTATTTATTTTTTATTATCACCGAGATACTGTTGTAGGTTTTTAATATTATTATTATCACTGCTAACCTGTAGTAACAGTAACCGCAGAAAGAACATTTCCATTGCTGTAGAATGTAATATTTTACGTTCTATATTAATTGTTTCCTTTGATTTGAGGGGTTATTCAAAGGTCATTTTCACATTCTAAGCGAGTCTATTTGACACGCTCCTCTACCACATTTGGTATTCATTCAGAAGGCTTCTATCTTCTCTCAAGCCCATTAATTCCGGCTTAACCGAATTTGTCGTCTGGTCAATCTGACACCTGCGTCGCTCCATCAGAGCCCCCGAGATAAGACAGATCGGCGGTCCGGCCCGACTGATGTATGTTCACATCCGCCGTACTGACAAATTACACTTTCAGTCAGTCAATATCTTTGAGAGCCATTCGACGTAATGCAAAATTCATGACGGCGCTATACATAGAGCCAGACCAGAGGAGGTCAGTTATGATTTCATGTCAGGACAAAATTTCCTGACGCTCCCATTCTGAAGGGCCCATTTAGAAAATTTACATTATTGAATATAGTAAAGAAGACATCCCACTATGTGAACGCTTTAGAGCGTCTGCAAAACTCTCGGGAGAATACATTATTGAGCCGCTTAGAAGTGAAAGATTTACCTTCAGATTCGTTTTATCCGTGTCCCATGATACTCTGCTGCTTAGACAGCGCTTTGTTCTGTCTGATGTGATTCTGTGAATGGAGTTAACAGACATTTGTCTATCCAGATGGGAATTGTTACTTCAAATCACAGTTAAATGGACCAGAGGGACCGTCTTATCTCGCGCCTTTGTAATGGAATGGAAGTTTTACAGTGTTTGTTGGAGGGAAGCGCGCCGAACGGGTCTCTCATATAAGAACTGCTTCTTTTCGCAAATGGATGAGTGGCATTTTTGTGTGGTTATCAAGCTGGAATTACTGGCCATTTCTACTGTAGGATTAGTAATGATCGGCCCAGATGTAATCTTAGATGTTTTTCTGCATTTTGCAAAATGGGTGAAAATCTGCAGAGTGGAATTCAAGGTGAAATGCGTCTTTTTAATGTTAAAATAGAGCTTGCATCACCCTGGTTCCCTCAACAAAAGGATAGGACTTCTCCATTGGCTTTTGGATTACTGCTGAAAATAAGCTGTCACCAACAAAGCAAGAACAGAATGAAGCTGGATGCAATGCATTACGTCTTCTATAGATCTTGACAGATGAAGTGCAGTATCAGCACTGGTATTAAACTAAATCAAATCAACATTGAACTGACTCAAGCTGAACAACTACTGTACATACTTGAACGGCATTAACACATGGATCAAGTGAACCAATTCCGATTTTTTCCTCCCATGTGGCACAGATCGGATACAACCCACTAATGTGTAAACAGCAACTCAGAAACAAAACTGAAGGGGACCCCTGCCAACTTTAACCCCTGCCGTCATACTGTTTCTGACAAGTTTTCAGTCTTAAAATCTACAAGTTGAAAAGTTCGAGCTAGAATAGTTTGCAAAAACGTGATTATTTCAGGCATCTAACAACAACAACAACAACAAAAAAAAAACTTTTGACTTCAGGACGACTGATTTTGATGATTGATTAATTGATTTTTTTCCAGGTTTCAGGACTCATTCCTGCATCACTCTATACTTTCTCCTGTCCCAGTTCATTATGCATAGACAATTATGAATAACTATCATTCTCCATTTGCCACCTGATGGAATTTGGGTTTCTTGCCACTGTCACCTTGTTTGCTTAATTAGGGTTTAAAAGACACTTAGGGTACAAAACACGATGTGCATGCGCACATACTTATAGACTGAACACGTAATACATATGCACATGATGTCATCCATTTATACAAATTCATGTTTTTGAAGTTTGCACTGAAATGATAACGATAGCACACTCTAAATCCTGCTTTCTGAAGTCTGCATTTTCAGGCCCCCAAAACACCATTGTTGTATAAAAGAATGGCCAAAACGCATAAAAAGTTTGTTGTTTTTAGTTTAAATATTTATACTGACATATATACATATATATATATATATATACTTATCAGGGACATGATAGCGTCAGCGTAGACGAGGAATGACATCCCTTGTTCTGAAATGGAAATATCGCTTTGTTTGCCTAAGCAACAACAGATGAAACTTAAAATTGGAATATCATCATCCAAATTATATATATTTAAATTATATTTATATAGAGAGAAATTAGAACCTAAAATTTTAATCTGCAAACTGCCTTCTCTATTGTTTTATATGCTTCATTGCAACAAATGAGCAACTTTTTCATGAGAATGAACAAACAGAATAAAAGTCTAAATTTATAAACAACTGGGAAAATAGAAGGCAATTTAAGTTGATACATTTATATGTGAACAGCAAGTTAGGCAAAACAGTGTGATAATCACAACACAGATAAAAAAGCTTCAAAGAAAGCTTCATTGAGGCCAAAATTATACCTCAGCTTTTGAGGACTAACTACAAAACAGAACTCCCCTTGACTGCAGTCAAACAATAGATGATAAGCTTAAAAATCTGAAACTGATACACAGATTGAAAGTGATGATTTTATAAAACAAATTCCTTTGTTTCTGAGACTGGCTCAAAGCTGAGTCCGAGGGTACACCCCACTCAGAAGACTCATGTTTTTTCTCCCTGTTGCATGGGAGGTGTTTATGGCCAAATAGTAACACACTATTAAGCATATCACACCTTATATCAAGCAAATACCTACTGGGCCTTCATATAGTCTTTAAACAGACTATAGTCAAGTCACCTTTATTTATATAGTGCTTTTACAATACAGATTGTGTCAAAGCACTTAACAGTATCAAATTGGAAGATAGAGTGTCAGTAATGTATAATGATAAGATTAAACACTCGATTTTCAATTTTCAGTTAAAGGCATTTCATTATTGAATTCAGAGATGTCATTGTCTAGCTCAGTTTAGTTTAAATAGTATCTGTGCAATCAAATCGGCGATAATCGCTAGAAATTAAGTGTCCCCAACTGAGCAAGCCAGAGGCGACAGCGGCAAGGAACCAAAGCTCCCTCTGTGACAGAATGGAGAAAAAAACCTTGGGAGAAACCAGGCTCAGTCGGGGGCCAGTTCTCCTCTGACCAGACGAAACCCGCAGTTCAAAAGTTTATATTTCTATTTTAATTTTGTTACAATATTGACTATATTAAATAAACAAACCTTTAAAACCTAAAAACAGTGATTGTGCATTACATCAGCTCCTCAACACCTTTTCATATTCAAATGAATTGACACGAGAATGCAATTTGTGACAATTTAGACCTTATTGCAAATTGTAAATTTCTCACAAGTAATGATTTGACCATGTAGTCAGCATGTGCCTGCAGTCATTGGATGTTAACAACTACAGAATCCCTCGATGGCTTTAAGCCTGACCTGTTGTTATACTTACAATGTGCATGTGTGTACTGCTGCGACTGCAGGGCTAAATCACAAGAAAATCTTATCCAAAACACATTGACAACTATGTTATTCCAAAGAATCTCCAGAGACCAGAAATAATATTATTTTAATTTATACTCTTTTAATATAATATAATATAATTATATTATAAATCACATTATAATGTGCATTATATTATAATCGCCAAGCATGGCATTACGTGGAGAAAGGTGATAGACTAACCCTTAGAATTATAAATCGTTCCGCTACTCAGTGTCAAAAGGGAGGAGGAGGTTTTCATTTCAATTGTGTGACACAAGTGATAGCGAACCAATTCATCCTTCGCTGAGGAACACTAACTAAAAATTGAATATGATCAGAAAGTGTGGTTAGCATTAACATTTAAACATTCAAATTTCAATGCAGGATTCAGTAACTCTGAATTTTGCACATTATTTGGTCCTTAACAGAAAACATTGATGTGGAAGTATTTTGAGCCTTGCAGACCACGCCTCGTACCCACACTCCTATCCTGGGTCCCTGTTACAGCCGCAGGATCAAATTTACATCACAACTTCCTTACCTTTGTTTGGAGCATAAGAGCCTTTGCAATTAGCCACGGCTGAATGCAGCCACACAACACCATTTGATCTTCTAAATTTACTAGAAAAATAATGAAAGGGAGGTGTAAAATATTAAATCATCAGAACAAAATACCAGAAGACTTTATGTGCCACAGATATCTGCATGTGTGAACAACACCAAAAACAACAATTGCCAAACAGACAACACCAAAACAGGTGAACACATTTCTGCCCACAGATCTGACTGTAATGAGAGCAACTGCAACTAAAGCCATGGACATTGGTCCACTGGAGTTCATGACGATATGGGTGATGAAAACACCAATTAATCTGGAAAATTCCCCAGCAGAATTGGGATCTCAGTGCAAATACCGATGTGTGGTTTTAAATCAACATTCTGAGCAGCTCGACACAGGAACACTGGCTCAAGAAATGATGTTTGACTTGAGATCGATGTGCTACGGCAGACAAGAAGAGCGTTTAAGACAACCATGATTTTTTTGCAATTTCAGTTTCAAAATGCAAATGGATCAGAAATGACACACTTCACATTTACATGGTAAAAAAGCTGTATATGGAGCTGGAGCAGAGAGAATTGCTGAACCATCTTATCAAAAGCAAAAAAGTGAAAGAAAAAATGTTATGTGTATGGGGTTCTTGAACTGAGCTCACGACTGATCATCATTGATGTCAAACCTGGAGCGACGCAAATATGATTTTTTAATATTATTATCTTCTACGGGTCATTATAAAAGTCATTTCACCCTTAACATCATGACAGATCACACAAACCACGTGTGAAGTCAGTACAATTTACTCGGGGACAGTACCAAATATTTCATTAGATGAAAATGGTCACACTTTATTTTATTATACACTTTACTAGGGATGTAGAATATGGTCATGCAGAAAATGTGCTTTATAAGTACTAACAAAAAGCCAATAGTAATATGCATGGTAACAAGCAACTAGTTAATAGTGAAAATTGGTGCCTAAACTAAATTGTTACTATGGCAATTGTTACCTGTATTAGTAATTCCGTTTTAGGTTAGGATTAGGGTTAGTAGAATAAGTTAACACTTGCAAAGTTACTTACAGTAAGTAGAATGTCAGCAGATATTAAGCAAAGAGCCTACTAATACTGGACATTCAAAATAAGTACTCTGGCTCTGTCCTTGAAATGCAACATTTCCATTGAAATCAATGGATTCCCAGTGTAAACTCCATTGTGCAGATGCTCTATGAACGATCAAAGCTGTCTGTCCTGTCACTCCCCTGTCAGCGCAGGCGGTCGGTGACCATGATGAATTGCGGCCACCCTTGATCATGCGTTTTGAGAGTGTGAACACACACACACACACACAGGCCCCGGGGTTCTGTGAGATCGTTTAGGAGGAGACCTTCCTGTTAAATTACTATGAAATTAAACCATAATTAAAACGAATAGACTCCCCAAGCATAGGAATATTGCAGAGATGAAACAGATATTTTAGATAGAGGAGAAAAGGGCAAAACACATATAATCACACTTGAATTAAATTAATTTATTGAAGGTATGCATTATTTATGAATGAATGTAAGGTATCATATAAGTGTGGACTATTAGAAAATTAACTCTTAAAACCACCGCTAACTAATTTGTTTAATGATACACACATGCGTATATTTCTGATTTTATTAATCATATATAAATAAAATTGTGATAATAATTGATTACTTAAGCATTTTTTAAATTTTAATTGTGCAATGGTTGTTCTTCCTAATCTAAGTTTAGATAATCATATATATATATTTATAATTATTATTTTAATTATTTATTTTCATATTTAAAGACTGAAAGTCTGAGTCAGGAACAATGGTAAAACAATAAAATCCAACTAAAGACATCTGAAAAGTAGCAAAAATAAATTCTAAATACTTGCAATGCAAAAATAGGAATCTGTTATTGTAATAAAAATGCAACATAAAAGTGCTTGTAGTTAAAGAATTGAGCTCAACTTCATCTCGTTCTACATAAACTGGCAAATCCCAAGGTTAGAATGAGAGCACGGATGACTATAAATCAACCGAATTTACATTAATTCAATTATCTGACCTGAAGCGGGAAACTTGTTTATCCATCACGAAACAAACTCAAATTCCCTTCTCATCTCAATTCCATTTCACTTTTCAATGGGAAAACATCACCTTGAAGAAGAATAACCAGCAGCGCCATGGGTGTAGGACACAAAACAAGGATCACTGCATTTTAATAATTCAGCACAGTGTTGAATAATGGAAAAAACAAGAATATTTACTTGAAAATGATGATGACTTGCATGGATCCTGTTTTAAAATCAGGTGAGCTTTTAAACTCAAAGAGCAAGTCGAGGCAGCCATTCTCTCTTGAGTACGTTTGACAGCAGATGAGAAAAAACACAAACAGACGCTCTTTTTTTTTACCTGCTTTGACTCTATAGATGGTTCTGCCCGATATGCAAATGGCAGCCATGTCTGAGGAATCACTTTGAAAGATAATTGAAATGCTCCTCTGGGTCGATACAGTTCACCGATCACATAAGCAGCTTGAAACAAAACTATATTTTCTGTGGATCCCGGAGCACTTGAGGGCGGATGATTGTTTGATATCTCCTGATAGATACGGAGGCTGTCAAGAGTCCCCCAGTTCATGTTCAGGGAAAAGTGGAAAACTAATTTTCTTTCCCATATACGAGTATTTCCTTGAAATAGGAAGTATATAAAAACAATAACCTTTAACTTACATTAGAACCTGACCAAACCACAGTTATCAGCTTGTACTATGGATAAAACAATCAAGACATTCACAAAATTATTAAATTCTAGCAACTTTCTCGAAACTAATTAAAGTGTGCAATCAAACACACTTACGACAAGGCATGATCTGATATTTGTTCTTGCTAATCGGAGGAAATTTTCTCATTCCACTATAAGAAAAAAAAAAAAAAAACAGTAGAAAAAAGGGAAAAAGGAATTGGCAATCTTCTGCCAAGATAATCTGTTAAATTTACAGACTTTTCCTTTAACCTTAAAACACAATGCAAGGCGTAACTGAAAATATGCAAACCATGTGGGGAAAACCAATACTGAAGTTCCTTCATGTTAACACAGTATGGTATAATTATTTTCATAGAGTTTTCTTAGAGGGTAGAGCGTATTTTATTGAGTAAAACAATGTATAGCACAAGATGTTGCATTGGCATTTACAAATATAATATATATACAAACTAAGTGTGTTTGAATGCCCAATACATGATTGGTCAGACAGTCTCTTCCTTTTTGCTGATGGTCTGGTTATGCTAGACTAAACATGACCCTAGACTTACAATGACGATGTTTGCACCTTTTTCAGTGTAATGCAATTCATAAAGGAATACAGAGCAGCTTTACTATGCATAATCATTTATTAAAAGTGCCATAATGCATAATTCACATGTACAAATGTTTTCTCTGTCGCATAATAGAACATGTCCCACAATAACAAACAACCCTGAGTTCAGAGACGCACAGCTTCCCCAAAATAGCTTCCTCTAAAGTGTGGCCTACCTTTTGGTATCTAGTTTCTCTCTGTGTGGCGACTAAAGAGGTTTGGTAGCAGGACGGGCATGTGCTTTGCTACATACTACTGCACGGCCTGCTGAAGACCAGCCTGCCAGATAAGTGGTCTCAGTGGGACCAGGTTGAGCTCGTTCCCGTTCTCTCTGATGAGTGCTCAGGTTGTGCGGTCGGTCCCGGGACGCCTGGGGGATTCAGTGCTTTCCCTGATGGATGCTCTGGAATCCTTTGCGACGCCGCTAACGTGTATTCAAAAGTCCAAGTGCCACGTTCTTCAGATGCATGGACGTGGAGCTTTGTTTGGGGAAAGTGTAGATTCCTAGATTAGATCGCTCAAGGGTTTGTTGTAGTGCAAATGGTTCTAAATGAGACAGGAACATGTCTTGGCTACTGTCTTCCAGACCTCTGAGATTCAGGCCTAAAATAAATGCTGCAATTTCCTCTGTTGTCACAGTCTTGCATTCTGAGCTAAAGTAAGACTTCCTGTCGTTGTGTGTATGTGCTACGTTTATGTCAACTTCTCAGCTGTTTGCCATGCACTAGCTCAAGAGACCAGAGAAGTGCTAGTTACTCACAGAAACAATGCTATGTGTGTTAAATCACTCAATACAGCTCAACATACTGTATTACTAGTTGGTGTGCAACTATGAAATCACAATCGTCTTATAAGTGGCTTATTTTGTGTGGTAAATGAAGAAAAAAGAAAGAAAAGAATTGATTAGCATTCAAGACAATCTGCATTTACAGTTTTTCTCAGTCGCTTTGGTGCATTTCTCGAATCAGAAATGAAATTCTCAAAACTACTTGTTCAACCTCCACATCATCTAGTCCCTTGTGCACATCATAAAAGCAGTTTCTCATTCTTTTGAACAAGTTGCGATTGCTTTGGTACATTTATGCAATTGATTATGTACATTTGTCTGCGGTTTCCTACATTATCAGTTGCTATTGTCATGTTGCTCAAAATATATTATATAGTTCTCTGTGCTATAGTCTTACCCCTCAAAACCTCAAGTTCATCGTATAAGTCATTAAATGCAAAATGGTTGATCTAGTTGTCATAAACGGTCAAGCATATGTTCTACACATTTCTATTAGACTTTTTGTAAATTTGCCATGAATTGTGAAAGTGAATCTTGACTTTCACTAATGAAGAGAATGCAGATCAACCAATGATAAACCAGTTCTCTGAAATAGCTCAAAGATACATCTCATGAACCTTCAATTGGAAAGCATATATAGACAGAGGACAACACAAGAGTTACAAATTCTGACAATGGACTTTCAAAAAAAAAAAAAATTCACCTTTGTGCCCATATTTCTTTTTCTTTTCTATATCACAATGATGTTGTAATGGTTTTTTTTTTTTTTTTGTCAGATCACTAGTAAACTGTATCCAATCCAGTCTTTCACTCAATATCCCACATACAGTAGTGTAAATTTGTACGTTTGAAATGGATATATGGCATACATGAAAAGTGCAGCATTCTGCATTTCAATACAGTAACTGTCATCCAAACTGTTGCAATAGTTTACATCTGAACATCCCTCCAGAGAACACTGTTATATTGACAACATGACTAAGCAATTTGACTGTCTTGTCCGTACACAATGACTTGTCATTCTGATGGCACTGACATGTTCATTGACACAGATATTTATTTTTAAGAGATGAACTAAGTATTTTGAGCAAGAGACTGGCTTTTGCCAAATTTGGATTATTCTAAATAATTTATCTAGAAATATATAATAAAATAATAATTATAATAATATTTAAAAATGTGAAGTTAACTAGGTAAACCAACTTGGTAAATCGGCCAGTGCCTTAGTTTAACCAATTATTTTCTGTAATTCAGATTTAGAATTTAGAACGTTCTAAATCATGTATCAAGAAATATGGACAAATATTTACAGTAAGTGTCTGTCATTGGTTCAGTATGATTCTAAAATCCAATCCATTTTTATATCTTGCATTTCATATATAATATGCAAGAACTATTTATGTGCATCAGTTTTTTATTATTTTAAATTATGCAAAAAAGCAATATCAATTATTAATTGGAGGCAAGAAACGTAAAGAGTTTCACATCTTGATGTCATGTTGTGCATTAACGGATGTTGAAGTGGCTCTTAATGTGTCTCAAAACTAAATTTTTACATTTAAATGCGATCTTAATCATAGTGCCAGATTTTGGATCTTTTTATATAATTTGACATTAACATACAAAAACATATCATTATTTAAGACAAATATTTAAAAGATGCTAATTAACTCACTCTCAACCATAAAAGTTCCATTTTGAACCAAAGATATTTTACAGAAGAAGCTTTTTAACGTCCACAAAAAGCTTTTTACTCTCAGTTTCTTTGAAATCCATCTATGTGCTGGTGCTTTAAAGAATTCACAAACCAATGCATCAATAGTACTCAAAGTCAGGCCTGTGGGCCAAATCCGGCCCCCCATGAGCTTATCAGTGGCCCCCTACCACAATCCAGGCTTCTTTTGAGAATTCAAACAACAAACTAATGCTCCGGTTCTGCATGCAAGAGCATTTTGAGAATTGCTCAAGGAATATTTCACCCAGATAACTCATCGTCAGGCCATCCAAGATGTACAGTATCTCAGAGAAGTGAGTACACCCCTCACATTTTTGTAAATATTTTATTATATATTTTCATGTGACAACACTGAAGAAATTACACTTTGCTGCAATGTAAAGTAGTGAGTGTACAGCTTGTATAACAGTGTAAATTTACTGTCCCCTCAAAATAGCTCAACACACAGCCATTAATGTCTAAACCGCTGGTCACAAAAGTGAGTACACCCCTAAGTGAAAATGTCCAAATTGGGCCCAATTAGCCATTTTCTCTCCCTGGTGTCATGTGACTCGTTAGTGTTACAAGGTCTCAGGTGTGAATGGGGAGCAGGTGTGTTAAATTTGGTGTTGTCGCTCTCACTCTCTCACACTGGTCACTGGGGGCCTGTTTACACCTGGTCAATTCATGCGTTTTCTCTGATCGGATATATATCTGATATGTTAAAACATTTCCATTTACACTTGGTTACATAAATGTGTCTTCGCAAAAACGGATATAAATCCGTTCTTCAATTCCCGCGCTATATGCAAATTTAACGGAGTTCACGTCAATGAAAGCAATAGATATGTGCTGAATTTTATTCATTATGAGCTAATTTCAATATGAGAGACCGCAACAGGAGAGAGCGTGGCATCAGTAGTCTCACTACTTTTAATGAAGATGATTGTGAATTGCGCCTCTGCGACTTACTTTCAGTTTCATTCGTGGCAGTCTGCACGTCGGCTTGCTGAAGAGATACTCAGCTACTCATCCGCGGTGATGCTTGTTGCATTAGCGCTGTCATATCTGACTATAACATGCCATATAGCCTATAAAACGGTCTCACATGTTTATTATTTTAATATTTTGGGAGGAGTAAAATTAGCATATGTGGTTTCAACAACCAGATGCATTTACACTTGTCCAGTTTCGTTTGGAATGTGGCCCAGACCACCTCCTGAAGTGGTTTGAGCGATCGGATTTATATCCATCTCGAATGCGTGTAAACAGCCCCTGGAAGTTCAACATGGCACCTCATGGCAAAGAACTCTCCGAGGATCTGAAAAAAAGAATTGTTGCTCTACATAAAGATGGCGTAGGCTATAAGAAGATTGCCAAGACCCTGAAACTGAGCTGCAGCACAGTGGACAAGACCATACAGTGGTTTAACAGGACAGGTTCCACTCAGAACAGGCCTCACCATGGTCGACCAAAGAAGTTGAGTGCACGTGCTCAGCGTCATATCCAGAGGTTGAGTTTGGGAAATAGATGTATAAGTGCTGCCAGCATTGCTGCAGAGGTTGAAGGGTGTCAGCCTGTCACTGCTCAGACCATACACCGCACACTGCATCAAATTGGTCTGCATGTCGTCCCAGAAGGAAGCCTCTTCTAAAGATGATGCACAAGAAAGCCCACAAACAGTTTGCTGAAGACAAGCAGACTAAGGACATGGATTACTGGAACCATGTCCTGTGGTCTGATGCATAGGCGTAAATCCCGGGGGGGACGGTGGGGACAGGACCCCCTATCTGAGGGTTGTCCCCCCTAAAAATATCATTACAAGCAACTCTGTGTAATGAAAATAATATAATGGACATATACTTAAAATAACTGTGTGAGTAGTAAAACAAAATAAACGCAAAAAAAAAAAACGTTTTAAGTTCAGAAATGTTTTGATTCCCCCCTCCCTTGCCTCACAGTGGTTTGGTCCACGGCCTGCTTTCCTCTTTTACTGATACACACACACAGTCCAGTCACTCCGGTGGGAGAGAGCAAGTTCCTCAGTAACAGTTAGTTATGTGTAAGTAACTTAGGCTGTCAAGGCTATTTTATTCTCTAAACATCGGGTGAAATGATTCTTTCTCTTTAATACCGATGATGCCGGATCATTAATAAATTAGTCATGACAAAAAAATTATGATATCTGATGTTTTTTCTATGAGCGATTATAAGGTTAACAAGCTTAATACCGTAGCTTGTCACCCACTACAACTAACATGGCGATAAGCCTGTGTGTGAACTGATATTTGGCTAATATTGTAGACCTACAAATGTGTTGGGTTTTGCTCAGTATGATGTTAAGTGGCAGATCAGTGGGCTTAATGCGGTTGAATATCTAAAGAGAAGTACTCGGTTTCAGACGAAACCTAAAATACTATGGAGGACGCAAAATAATAATTATAATTATACCCATTATACCATATGAACCGAACTCATATTTAAACACGGTCCATGCTATCTACACATGCTGTGTACACATATCTATCCTTACAAGTACAATTTTGGCTGTATTATTTGTGTCCCCTTCAAAAATTGCTCTTCAGAAATTTTATGTTTATTGTCCCCCCCTACTGTTAGATGAAATTTATGCCCCTGGTCTGATGAGACCAAGATAAACTTATTTGGTTCAGATGGTGTCAAGCGTGTGTGGCGGCAACCAGGTGAGGAGTACAAAGACAAGTGTGTCTTGCCTACAGTCAAGCATAGTGGTGGGAGTGTCATGGTCTGGGGGTGCATGAGTGCTGCCGGCACTGGGGACCTACAGTTCATTGAGGGAACCATGAATGCTAACATGTACTGTGACATAATGAAGCAGAGCATGATTCCCTCCCTTTGGAGACTGGGCCACAGGGCAGTATTCCAACATGATAACGACCACAAACACACCTCCAAGACGACCACTGCCTTGCTAAAAAGCTGAGGGTAAAGGTGATGGACTGGCCAAGCATGTCTCCAGACCTAAACCCTATTGAGCATCTGTGGGGCATCCTCAGACGGAAGGTGGAGGAGCGCAAGGTCTCTAACATCCACCAGCTCCGTGATGTCGTCATGGAGGAGTGGAAGGGGACTCCAGTGGCAACCTGTGAAGCTCCGGTGTTTGATCTGTGCAGATTCATTTGAGGCAACTTTTTCACTCGAGAAAGCAATATTACGGACTCATGTTAAAATGCCCGGATTTCTTTCATACAAACATGCAGCTTTTGGTTACACAAGACATTTCCTGATGGACTGGATTGGTGTGGATTACTTGTGGATTATTGTAATGTTTTTATCAGCTGTTTGGACTCTCATTCTGACGGCACCCATTTACTGCAGAGGATATATTGGTGAGCAAGTGATGGAATGCTACATTTCTCTGATGAAGAAACAAACTCATCTACATCTTGGATGGCCTGAGGGTGAATTTTATTTCTTTCTAAACCACTAATCCTAAATAACTCCATCCAATTACTAGGAGAGCACCATCCATACTGTACAGATGAATTTGCTTATGTTCTTAAAATAGCTAAAGAAAACTTTTTCTTCCAGCAAAAGCCAAGGGTGAGCATGACACGCTTTGGGAAAATGGCTCTCCAGTTTCAATAGCAGCTCACCAAGCAGAAACTGATTTAATAAAGTTACTGATGTGAGAAATTTAACTACCTTTGGAGTGCAGTGCTGTTTACTTGAGTTCATACATAGCTGGATCTGAAGTGTGGCCCTCGGGATGAGATCACAAGGGAAGTTTCATTAGAATTACATTAATCAAGAAATTGCAGCCATGTGGCTCATATTTAGTCCACTGATATCAAATATAATACTGTTTGTGAATTTAGTCGATTTTGAACAACTTAGCATCCAAGATACTGAGTGAAGCTTTATTGCAAACTTCTGGTTATCTTACAGTGTGCCACTTTGAGTGTTTTCACAGCACCATCTCATGATTTTTGTTCATTTAGAGTTGCACAAACACTAATTGAGGAAGGTGATTCCTCCCATTGGCTAAATAATTGTAAGAACATTAATTGATTTGGCTAATTCATAACCTGCGATGGTCTTCTCAGCAGTTAGCGGCTGATTTCGCGTCTGGCAGTTCATTATAAAGATCATTGGCTTCTTGCTTTCTGTAACTCTGCAATTAATCACATCAGTGCCTAATTACAATGCTAATTGATGTGTAAAATCACGACTCATTTCACTCACAGGCAGCTTCGGATTGCCCATAATTTAAATTAATCATATTATATTAAAATTTCTAGACTTTAAGTAGTATTAAAAGACCAATGAGAGAGAAACGCATCTTGTTAGTTTGCAATGAATTTTCATCTTTTAATAAAAAAAAAAAAAAAAAATACGAATAGTTAAAAATAGAAGCACAATTTTGAATATTTGAAAATAACACTTGAATGAAACAAAATCAACAGCTTAATGTCTTGTTTAAAATAATATATTTCTCATTGTTCTCACAAGAATGAATAATATATCTCAATAAAAAGCATAATATACATTAAGCAAATTTTAAATTCAAATCTAAAAAAAAACAAAAAAACCTACATGATATACTGGCAAGATAAATAATAATTACACAATATTTTTGTGTGGCAGAAATCTAAATCAAGTCATCAAAATACACGTGCATGTGCCAATAACTGGGTAAAATTCCAGCAATCTTTTACCCATTATAAAACATTTCTCCTTCATCAAGACAGGGAAAATGCGATAGAAGTATCCAGTAAAATATTCAGCTTGCTTCCTTTCAGAGCTGAATGATTAAAAGTTTACGAATCAGCTGAAGCGATTGAAAACCCAGTGGAGCCCGTGATCTCTCAGAAGATTGAATTCCATATCAATCTGAACCAGGGTTCACAGACGTGTGAATAGGAGAGTGTTTTTGGTCCTGCTACAGCTCTATATTTTTGTCCTCATTCTACAGGACTAATAACTTCCCAAAATATTCACAATGCATATCTACTGGGGGGAAAAACCTGGAAAAGTTAAAGTAAACAAAGTGTCAGATTACAGGCTTGCCATCACACCATCGGTTCTATATTTCTGGTGACCCCCTGTGAAAATGCAATATGTTAAAAGAAAGAACAGAACCTCTGCTTTTAAATAAACAAACAAAAACATTGTATTCAAACTTCCTTTTTTTATATACATTTCAAGATTCATAAAAAGCAATATTTTGAACAAAAAGTTGAGAAAATCACATATTTTGTCAAAGACAACGTCCGGATTGGATTCAGACCCATGATCAAAACGCAGATGGAGTAGATCACTTCCATCAACCCCTTACGAAAATGAAGCATGATTTTTTTTATAGTAAAAGTGTAGTAACCATGTTTTTTGGGGTTTTTTTTTTTGGCATATTGCACTGTAAAAAGTGATAAGAGAAAACCCGTTGCCTCAAAATTTTTAAGTAAATGATAATTAAAAAAATAAGTTAATTGAATTGTCAAGTTCACTTAACTTTTTTTTTTTTTTAATTATTATGTACTTAATAATTTTAAGGCAACGGGTTTCCTCAATTTTTTAAAGTTAAGTCAACTTTCACTTTTTACAGTGTACATACACAATGTACAATTGTTTCTGCATCTTCTTCACCATGTTGTGATCCAGAGATTCAGTACTCTTTCTGAAGATGCGTAATAACAGCAAAAAACACGGAAAATTGGAAAATCCGTCAGTGACAAGGAATGAGTTAAATACCATAATTTTGAATGAATGTTCTATTAATGTTACTGAAAGAATGTTGGTCCATAACTTTGAAAGAACCTTCCCTATTAGCTGGGATATACATAGAGCATTACAGGAGAAAACACAACCGGCCACAACATGTGGATCAAAACAAGGGTCGATGACCTACAGACCATTACAACAGGGTTTTGATAAGAATCCATTTCAAATTACCATGCATCACGGAGCGCGTAATGACGGAGAGCGAGATCGCCCTGAGACTGTGATTAGAGGAACCTTGATGAGATGATAAAAGAGAAATTCAATCTTAATTAACAGAAGCCCCTTCATTAGTTCCATTAGTTCTTATTTTAGTTCCATCTCATTTTGGGTTTGATGCTCAAACAACACAGATACTCTGCCTCATAATTACATCAACTAATATCTTCAGAAGCGCTTTTGCATTTTTGTATTTTTAGCTTACCGCTTTTTACTAGTTAGTTTTTTTAATGAATATGTGTTTTGCTAATTTGATTATTCCAGATAATGAAATGCATTATCGAGTATATGTTACTGTTAGTGGCTTGGTTTATGCGACGCCCTCATTTAATGCCAGCTTTCATGTCAGCAACACGTTGTCATGTTAATTGTGTTATGCTAATACAAGCGCAGTCTCCAAACAAACATGTTATGTGCCTTTTTATAGTAAACCAAAAACAGATTTACTGCTTTTATTCAGTTTGAACATATTTACATTGACCCTTACATGTCAGGTAGCAAATTCCCTGTAGTCTTTGTCTGCAGTCTAATTACTGATATACAGTGTTTTGTTGTCATTGTACATGTGAAAGTGAAATGCATGATGGGAATGGTCACTTACTATTTACTCCACATGACAACAATGTGCAGTAATTAAAATGCATATATTTCCATGCAGGACTTGGTGATTTGACATTGTGTACCATGTGCAGCAGGAACCCCATAAAAACGACCAATATATATATATATATATATATATATATATATATATATATATATATATATATAAATATAAAAAGCTCAATTAATATATTTTCAAATACATTTAGTTTCAGCCTTCATATACCATAAATGTATTTAAAACTGTATTTCGGGCAAAAATAATAAATAAATAAATATTTTTAATTAATTAATTATTATTATTATTCAAATTTGTTATATGTTCATATGTTCAAGTTCTTTCTTCAAATGTGAGATGTGAATGTATTTTCTTGGATATATATATATATATATATATATATATATATATGGAGAAATAAATGGAATATATTACATAACATTTTTAAATATATTCTTAAATATATTTGTAAAAATGGCAAAAAATATATTGGTAGAAAATATATATTGAAACATTGTTTATATATATATATATATATATATATATATATATATATGGAATGTGCAGATTTTACTATGGCATTCATTTAACTTTTATTGGTTATTTTTTGTTGCATTTCCAACTAAACTGAAATATATGACAAGACATGCTGCAAACATTATATATGTTATATGTTATATCTGATATGTTGTATCTGTATCAAAAGGACAAAGAAAGAGAAAACAATACTGAAGATTTGAACAAATATCAACAGCAGCACATTCTCTCTCCTACAAGCCCATGAGAACCTCATCAACAAATATTTGCGGCAGTGCAGGATTCTGGCATGCATCTCCTCAGAAAGCTGGCGGTAGCGCTAATGCTAAATGTCCTGACACAGCAGGCCTGTCAGCTGCAGTTTATACAGACACTTTATGCCACTCGCAGTCCATCTGAGCAAATACATCTCTAGAATCAGTTACAAACCTCGCTGCGCTCCAAATACCATGCCACCAATTTTCTATGGAAAATGCCACCTGTACAGCTGGGCTAGAAAATTGACAGTCTATTCTTATCTACCTTTTTTTTTTTTTACCCTGCTATTTGTTTACAATGTGTTCTTCATACAATGCAGAGCACAGCATGTTGGAATTACTGTAATTATGATTTTCCAGCTTTTAAGGACATTAATGTCTTTGTCAAACTTGATCATGATTTTTTGTAGCGTGGTTGATTTTAGCCAATGCTTGGTGTCCTTTCTTTGTACTTCACTGTTTTGTGAGAGCATTTAGAAGTAAATTAACAGCAAAGATGCAAATGGATCCATTTTGGTGTTCTGAACATTGCTATAGAAACAAATCATTTCTGAGTTTGAGGACAAGAAAGGCTCAGAGTCAAATCTGAGAGTTGTCATCTTATAATTATGGTAAATCCAACATGACATAAATACAGCATTACAGATCTGTGAGTAGACATGTTTTCAGTGTAAGTTGTTCTTCAAACCAACAGCAACATGACAGCTGCTCTTATATTGAATATTAAGTGAGAATACTAAGTAATTATATTATATTAAGTATGCACACACACCGTATATACCGTATATAAAAATTCAAAGTTAAAAAAATTATTTTGCTTTCACATTATATGTACACACTTACATATCACACTTTTAAAGGATTTCTGTTGTGAAAGGTGCACTGACTGGACACAACCAATCTGACAGGTTTTTTACATTTTAACCAAAATGAATAAATTTTATATTTTTAATTATTTCAAAAATAAATGATTTATAATTGTTTATTTAATTTATGAAAAATAAATGTATAATATTTATTTATTTATAATGTATAATATTATAATAATTAATTTATAAATAAAAATATTTATGAATATGAAAAATATGCTTATTAATTACTGCTAATATACTTTATTAATTAAAACAGATTCTAAAAAATACAAACAAAATAACTTATTACAAATTAACAAATTATACAACTCTCTCTCTGTGTAAATAACGTATAACTTCTATAAAATGTATATAGTTTATAAATTGATATCATATAATTTATATAGATACGTCTGCTTGTTTGTTGACACTTACAGCTTTTATATTTCTGTTTTCATACATAGATTCCATAGGGAGGCATTGTTTTGTGATAATATCTTTTTTTGCTCGGTGTGAATCGGCCTTTAGTCGGGATGAGCTCAGGAATGGCTCAGGAGGAAATTTTGGGGTCAGAGGTCAACACTGCATCAGACACAGAGAGAAGGAGAAAATATGAAACACAATGACAGTGAGAACAGGTTACAATTAACACAGAGCTGCTAAAAGAGCTGAAGGAGCCACTGTGATCCGCAGCTACGCTTTAATTGGACACTCTGCCATTATATTCCACAGGGAGGACGAGGCACCAGAGATAATAGCTTTGTTCCGAGCCATCAGAAGCTTTTTAAGGCACGGTTTTAACACAAAGACTCTTCCAGAAGGTACAAAGCATTATTCTGGATCCTGCATGCAACCTCAACTCACATTCGAGAATTGAATTGATATAAAATGCATTGTCGATTCGATTCTGAACGATGCATGAGCGAACAATTCCTCACCACTTTACTAACTTTCTTTCCCTCTCTTCTCTTCAGATTGGCCAGGGCCGGTGTTGCACATTATCAGCAGAACGGCCCTTTAATTAGCGCGGTGTGCCGGAGCCTTTGATCTGCGGCATGCGTCCGCCGAGGCTCTTTGTTAAGCTGCTGAGACTGACCCCTTCTGCCCTTCAGTGACAGAAACACACGAATTACATCAGAGCTAAACCTTTCTGTCTGTCTACTGACTCAAACCAAGCCTTATAAGTGGCTGATTTTAAACTTTAAACTTACCCACTCAGTAAGTGAAGCACTGGGACTCTCAATTGATTTAATATAGAATCACACAATGCTTTAATAAGTATGGAAATACACAACAGACAGTTTTTAGTGAAATCAGTAACTCTTTACAATAGGGATCCGTTTGGTAACAGTTACTATTAAAATGCCTTTTAAGCATTTCTTAATCTTAGTATATGTTAATTCCAACATTTACTAATAGGCTACATTATTAAAATCAAAAGTTGTATCTGTTAATAATATATGGACCTCAAATAACATTTACTAACAATGAACAGCTGTATTTTTATGAACTAAAATGAACAAAAAATAATAAATACTATTCAAAATGCATTGCTTATTGTTAATGTTAGTTAATGCATTAACTAATGTGACCTTACTGTAAAGTGTTAACATAAAATCTAACAATTTTATTATCTATTTCAGAGCATTTCATTTTGCGCATTGTTATTTCATATACTGTATTAGTATTTTTTAATATTATGAATTAGCCTTTATTTGTATATTTTTATTTTTGTTCGTTTTAATCTTAGTTTACATTGTAGTCATTTTGTTATGGGCTTTTGTCCTTGCATTATTATTATTTTTATTTAGCTTTAATTTATTTTTATTGCAGTTTTAGTTTTAGTAAATGTAGCACTTTTTTTTAAAAGTAAGTTTAGTACTTTTCTAGTAATTTTTTTTTTTATATTTTATTTTGACTTTATTAAATTAACAGAAATGGTTAGTAAACAATAACAACACTTAGTAGTGTACATCAAGGTGAAAAGGCTTAAGCAAAATATGTAATTTTTCCTAAGTAGCAGCATGTGAAAATGTTTAAAATGTATGACTATGATCTCCTGTATAGTCAAATACTAGTCAAACACTCCTGTATAGTCACACATTTCTCAAATGAAAATGTATTTAAATGAATGAAATGAATGAAATTAATAACAGTTTACCTTTAGCCCATTTTAGCCCATCTCTGTTGACTCATCCACCATCTCAGATGAATTTTTCACTGAGCTCCTCACACATTTTTGAAAAAGTTTATGATTCTAACCATTTAAACCAGCCTCTGTGTTGCCTTAAAATGCTGTCCAAGTAGGTTTTGAAACATCTTGAAAATCTGAAAGCCCACCTGAGTTATCTCCTAAGAGAAAAAAAGAGAATAAAAACACACAGATCTTTATTTTTAAAATTGTTTTACACACTTCCCATCATGAGTCATATCAATTTTATCCATCATTGCACTTTAATAGTCTCTATTCCACTAGATAATTATGTGTGAATAAATATCTCATCATTTTTTGTAGACCTGCATGGTGCCATTTCAAGCCTTGCTCAAATCTAATCATTTAACATTGTTTATTTTTAACTAAGCAATCCATAAAAATGAGGGAAATATAGACTCTTAACGCACAAGCCATCTTCCTCTGTAAATGTTCATTTCCATGCAACTGCTCAGTGATTCCCCAGGTGGCCTTAGTCGTAGGAAAGAAACCGGAATTGAATTTTTCCCCTCTTTTTGAGCAGTAGCACAATGCCACGGCAGCGCCGTCGGGGGAAAAAAAGTTCAAACCGGAGAACGCCATTGAAGTTGAAAGCATACGGCACTGCTCTGCCCATAAATTGTACATCCATCGGTGACTCCAGAACTTTGCTGAGGTCTGAACAGAAGCCATTGTGCTGCATTGTCCTCGGGCTTGTTGCCTGGACTGAGACTCCATTAGGGTGAGTTACAGAATGCCTAAACTGGAAACGCAATATACAAAGGCATGCCTGCAGGAAATCAAGCCATCATTCTTTTATTACCAATATGGGGTTTTGATATTTAATAATAATTCTGCATGAGTTCTAATGGGGTCAATGGCATACCAATGTTTGTTTTTTTCCGCCCTCTGATATATTCATTTATTAGGAAAAATGCAATTCATACAGATTTTAATGCTCATCTTGTATGGTGAATATACAGGTGCATCTCAATAAATTAGAATGTCGTGGAAAAGTTCATTTATTTCAGTAATTCAACTGAAATGGTGAAACTTGTGTATTAAATAAATTCAATGCACACAGACTGAAGTAGTTTAAGTCTTTGGTTCTTTTAATTGTGATGATTTTGGCTCACATTTAACAAAAATCCACCAATTCACTATCTCAACAAATTAGAATATGGTGACATGCCAATCAGCTGATCAACTCAAAACACCTGCAAAGGTTTCCTGAGCCTTCAAAATGGTCTCTCAGTTTGGTTCACTAGGCTACACAATCATGGGGAAGACTGCTGATCTGACAGTTGTCCAGAAGACAGTCATTGACACCCTTCACAAGGAGGGTAAGCCACAAACATTCATTGCCAAAGAAGCTGGCTGTTCACAGAGTGCTGTATCCAAGCATGTTAACAGAAGGTTGAGTGGAAGGAAAAAGTGTGGAAGAAAAAGATGCACAACCAACCGAGAGAACCGCAGCCTTATGAGGATTGTCAAGCAAAATCGATTCAAGAATTTGGGTGAACTTCACAAGGAATGGACTGAGGCTGGGGTCAAGGCATCAAGAGCCACCACACACAGACGTGTCGAGGAATTTGGCTACAGTTGTCGTATTCCTCTTGTTAAACCACTCCTGAACCACAGACAACGTCAGAGGCGTCTTACCTGGGCTAAGGAGAAGAACTGGACTGTTGCCCAGTGGTCCAAAGTCCTCTTTTCAGATGAGAGCAAGTTTTGTATTTCATTTGGAAGGTCCTAGAGTCTGGAGGAAGGTAAATATACAGTAAATGAACATACTTTCCAGAAGGCCAACAATTCACTAAAAATGTTTTTTTTTTTTATTGGTCTTATGAAGTATTCTAATTTGTTGAGATAGTGAATTGGTGGGTTTTTGTTAAATGTGAGCCAAAATCATCACAATTAAAAGAACCAAAGACTTAAACTACTTCAGTCTGTGTGCATTGAATTTATTTAATACACGAGTTTCACCATTTGAGTTGAATTACTGAAATAAATGAACTTTTCCAAGACATTCTAATTCGAGATGCACCTGTATTTTGAATTAAAATTTATTTAAATATTTTGTGAGTACACATACATACAGTATACATTTTGAGTGTTAAATGCGGTACAATCATACTAATAACAAAATGAAGAAAAGTCTCAAAAGTTTAACTTTGTATTATTTCAAATTAAATATTACAAATAACATTAGTAAATAATATCGTCACGGTTCTGTGGATAAATGCAAGAAGAAGTTTCAACGTAAACGGTCTTTAATAAATCCAAACAAGGGCAAACGCAAGGCAGACAGGCAGGAACCCGCATATGGATGTAGTAGACCAGACGATGAACTGAGAACTGAACACAACTAATAAAGGGTAACTAATGACGATAATTGAAGACACACATGAACCAAATGACACAATCAACAGGAGACAGAAACCAGGTCACACAGAGCACATGGGGAATGAAAAACATACAGGGGTGTGACAATTATAATGTTGATGACATTTACAATTATATATCACTAAATAAATAAATATCAAAAAGCGGAAATTCATATTATTTATAATTAAATATTATAAATATGATTATTTTCATAGTGTTTAATTATGAAATATTATGAAATGTTCTAAATCTCTTAAATAGGTAAGTCTCAAAAAGCTGAAATCTGTATTATTTCTAATTAAATATTCTAAATAATATTATTGAATGTTATTATAATATGTATTTATGATATATTATTAAAGATTCGGAATGAATGAATGAATCAATGAATGAATCAATCAGAAAAACAAACAAATGTGTTATTTTAATATTATAAATAGTATTATTAAAAATTGTTATAACGTGTATTATTAAAGATTATAAATTGATCAAATAAATACGTAATTTATAATTTGTATTATGTCCAATTACATATTATAAATAATATGATTAAATAATATTATAATATCTATTTATTGAATATTATAAGTTGCTAAAATAAATATTTTTTTGGAAATATTATTAATATTTGAAAAGTGTGTCTGCCAAATTTAAAGTGATCGTAACCAACATGCAAGAAGCCATTTTGTTGCCATGTGACAAAGTCAAGATCAGTAAATTGCTCTGTTAAGTCTCATGCATAGAGTACGTCTGTTCTGTGAGTGTGTGTATTGAGCATGTGTATTATGAGTGTGTGTGTGTGTGTGTGTGTGTGTGTGAGTGTTTGCACATGAACCTTATAATCCTAATCATCAGTGCTAACAGTAGGCTGTTTCCACACAACTCGCTCACAGCTTGATAAATGTAACTCCATTCCCTCACCAGCTGCTCCACATACAGTCGGTAAGGACTGATTTAAAACCAACTGTGATATTATTTATTTATTTTCACATAAATATCCACCCCACGCTCTCACACACAGCTAAACACGTCCAAAACTGGTCCATCTTTATTAGTGTTACTCACATTAATGGCGTCCCTCGGACTCCCAGCATGCATTGCGCACGTAACCGAATCTGTGTGGAACCGCGACTGCTATCAAGAGTGATGAAGTTCTCGCGAACGGCGCACTGGAGAGACTTGCATTCATTACCGCCGCTTTCTCCTTCCGTCTCCTGCTCGATATTAAATAATGGCTGTTTTTCTGTGCGTTTTTCTGTGAAGCCGAAGGTAAAAAATTGTTAAAGTGCCGAAAAATTAATCACGGAAACTATATTACTGTGATGGGAATTAATGTAACTGCGAGCTGTCTGTGATGAATTGGCAAATTAAATGTAGCTTGGCCAAAAAAAAGGGAAATGGAAAAAGTAAATGGAGGGAGGAAAGAAAAAAAACTGATTCCAATGACAAAGACAAGTCAGCAAATCCTATGCGTTTCCCTGCAGAGTTACTTTTTCTTCATTTATTTACAGCTGTCGGGCGCAACCACCGGCATGTACCGCTACACCGCCGGGGCGTAAAATAAAGAGACCACAAGCTGCTTCTCTCTTAATGATAATGAAACGGGACATCAAAAGATCCCACACAGCAGTACAGGTGATCTGTCACTCAACTCGCAATTTAGCTCTGCAATAAAACACTTATGCTCACATTTACGCGCCGCGCTGCGGGTGAGTTCACCTTTGCTGTCTGTTAGCGGCGAGTAAAGAGGTCTTATGTAATCCCAGGATGCTTTTGATCCCAAATGGCATGATTGGTCTTAATGCCACAGTGTGCAGAAAGGAAATGGACTGTAAGTGTGACCTTGACAACCCTTGCCACTATCAATCTTGTAAAACCTCAAATGCACAAAGAAAAAACTTCTTCCATTACTGAAAAGACTGTTTATAGAGTCGACATGCAATAAAAATGAACAGTTTGCTTTTCCGTTCAGTGTCCAGTGTTATTCGGTGATATTAACTACCACTAAAACGTAAAAAAAAAAAAAGGAAAATGCTTCTTGACGTCAACTAAAATAAAATCTTCTGTAGTGAATGGGTGCCGTCAGAATGAGAGTCCAAACAGCTGATAAAACATCACAATAATCCACAAGTAATCGCCACCACTCCAGTCCATCAGTTAACATCCTGTGAAGTGAAAAGCTGCATGTTTGAAAGAAACAAACCCATCAAGACATTTTTAACTTCAAACCGTTGCTTCCAGCTAAATTAGGAGTCTATAATCCATAATAACACTTTCTCCGGTGAATAACTTCATCTCTTGTTTTCCAAAAGTTTTTTTTCACATTTAAATTGTGTAGATCTGTTCAGATTTCTCTCCTGATTCAGACAAGGTGACTTTTTCACAGGTGGAAGCGTCATGGATTTTGTATTTTGTATTTTAGCAGGAAGCAAAGGTTTGAAGAAAATTTTTTTTATATTTTTTTTTTTCTCACTAAAACGCATCTTTTGGCTTCACAAGATGTTAATTGTTGGACTGGAGTGGTGTGGATTATTTATCAGCTGTTTGGACTCTCATTCTGACGGCACGCATTCACTGCAGAGGATCCATTGATGAGCAAGTGATGAAATGCTACATTTCTTCAAACCTGTTCCAGTTAAGAAATAAACTCATCTACATCTTGGATGGCCTGAGGGATAATACATTTTCAGCCAATTTTTTTTTTTTTTATTGTGAACTGTTCCTTTAGGAGTACTACAGCACAATCCTAAACTGCTTTATTTGTGTTGTTTCAAGCCACATTTTAAACAAATGTGACTCTGGACCACAAAACCAGTCTTAAGTCGCTGGGGTGTATTTGTAGCAATAGCCAAAAATACATTGTATGGGTCAAAATTATCCATTTTTATTTTATGCCAAAAATCATTAGGATATTAAGTAAAGACCATGTTCCATGAAGATATTTGGTAAATTTCTTACTGTAAATATATCAAAACTTAATTTTTGATTAGTAATATGCATTGCTAAGAACTTCATTTGGACAACTTTAAAGGCGATTTTCTCAATATTTAGATATCTGCACCCTCAGATTCCAGATTTTCAAATAGTTGTATCTCGGCTGAATATTGTCCGATCCTAACAAACCATGCATCAATGGAAAAGCTAATTTATTCAGATTTCAGATGATGCATAAATCTCAATTTCGAAAAATTGACACTTAAGACTGGTTTTGTGGTTCAGGGTCACAAATATGTTTCATTATATGAAGAGTTCATTTGCAAAAACAGATAACTCCGTTTTTAACAATTCTCAAAAAAAATCATATTTTTCATTGTGCTTTCCAATTAATCTCAATGAACTGCAGTTGTTGTTTTTTTGACTAGGTTAAAAAATAACTAAAAAAAAACAAAAACAAAACAGGGAACTAACACAAAAAAAACCACAATAAAAACATGATAAAAAATCCATTGCTTTACAAGTAGTAATCTATCTTTGGATGTAAAAGCTAAAAATTGGATTTTTCCGAAGACCTCTTCTAAAAAAAAATAATTCTCTCATTAGTGTCTTCGATAGAAGTCAAGGCCACTGCGGTTCATCGCAACCCTTCTGAAGTGCAAATAAAAGCCTTAATTTATTTTTAGTAACCCTGAACATGCTGCCGCAAATTAGGTTATTTTCTTATGTCCTTTTTTTCCACTGAGGAATTCGTGCAAGGTGACCCAGAGTCCGCCCGCTGCTTTGTTCTGTCAGACGGAGGGCCGGATGGGCGGCCAATGACACGGAAAAAACAAGACCTGTAGGAATGTGTCTGAAAAACAAGACGGATGATAACACGGAAAAAGGAAAAAGAGCAGGTGGAAAGCAGAATTTACATCTATCAGTCTCTTCATTTGCCTTGCACATTTTGACGTGGCTTGCGTTTTCTCGGCAGAGCATGAAGTCCAGTCCCCGGGCGTTCAAGGTGGACGGCTGGGAGCTGGAGCGTAAAAAGAGGGGCATATCGATCCGGCCCGGACCGCAGGCCTAGTGAGCTGTAAACATCCAGTGCATGAGTGCCTCTTGACTGAACGACAGGTCGCGAGGCAATCGTTAGTCTATTCCAAATACCGCGGGGCCTTCCGAGACGCCCGTCCAGGTTTCGTGCTTGTTTGAGTTTATTGAGTGAGTGGATCGTTTTTATGATCAGAATTTGTCTTCCAAAGCATACATAAGGTATTCGCTGTTGTTTTTTTCCTGCTGTAAGCCCTCTTGAGCATTTACAGTAGCGGAAGGAAAACTTCTGCGTGAAGGTCAATAAGTTGAGAAACAACAGTTGATGAAAGAAAAAAAAAAAGCAGAAGAGACATTTTATGAGGTGAGCCATGTCAATTACACTTATTCTAAAGAAATGGTACAGTTTGAAATGATCTAAAAACAGTAGACTGTAAGGTTAAAACGTTAAAAAGTGTTAAAAGTGAAGACAAAAAGTATTTGTTTTTGTGGTTACTGGAACATGTTGCTAGCTGGTATTTATTGTTAACTAAAACTGAAACCATAAAAAAGAACCTTTAAAAATGATTTATTATAACATTTCTCATTTCTCAAGTGCTAAAATAACTAACTACTGAGATAAAATTAAAAATAAAAATAAATAAAACAACATAATTTAAACTTTTTTTTAACATTAAAAGTAATGTTATGTAATGTTAAAAAACATTTCATCTAGTTGCAAAGATAACATTTCTAATCTTTGATTATTTTTGGATTTGATGTCTAAAAGTAAAACAGAAGAAAAAAAAAACTTAATTCTGATTTTCATTTAGTTTGAGTTGAAAACTTAAAATAACTAAAACTAAATTAGCCAAAACTGAAACTGAAATAAAAATGAATAAAAACTAAAACGCATAATGAAAATAATAATAATAATAATAATAAATAAATAAATAATACAAAAACACAAAACAATACTAAAGCTTTAAAATTATAAGGTAAAACTAAAAACATATGCATTATTAATATTAATTTTAAACAATTAGTGCTCTTCAAATATAACACTTGTGCCTGTCAGTGTGATGATTGACACCTGTGGAGGACTGACAATAAAAATCCTGCCTTCTTTAATTCAAAGCAACAGGGCAAGACAAGGCAGGGCAGACACACAGTAACGAGTAGACCAGACGAAAAGAAACTGAACAGGCAGGAACTAAATACACAAGCTAATTAACACACAGCTGGTCAAAATCATAATCAAATTAACAAGGACAGGAAAAAACATATAAGGACACAAGAGGGCGGGAAACACACGACAGAGGACTGACACAGATACAGACACCTAATCTAATGCAACATGTGTTGAAATGTTACATGTTAATACTTTATTCCAATCAAGCCTTTGAAAAACAGAGTGCATTCTGGGAAAAACGCCACCTGAGCTCTTGTCTGTGTGCAGTATGTGCATCTGAGCAAAGCGGTTCTGCCCTCATCGCCCAAACCTCATTCCAGACTGGACACTTTGATCATAACCCACTAACCTGCTGGCATTTTGTTTCTCTAACATTTACTGCCCCACGCTCAGGTGCTCGACTCGATCTCCTCTCCTGAGCGCTGACAGTCCTCCTCCACCTCCAGCCCAACAATATTACATCCTTCAGCAGCAGCTGAACACAAAACAAACTTCCAAAAACCAGCTTCAACCTCCACATTACAGCGGCAGTCATACAAATGAGAAGTGTGAAGCCCAGCGGAATATCTTATTGCTCTGACGATGCTTTTATCAGAGATGCGCCATGCAGATCATTAAAAAGTTTTACACATAAAGACAGTTCTCAGTTATGATACATTTGAGTATAAACTTTGTTTCTTTTAATATTCCTTTGGAGAAATACATGTAAGAATATAAACACATAAAACAATGCAGTAAGAGTATATAAAGCTGTACAAATCATGTGGAAAGTAGCTTAAATCATCTGCTTTTGGGTTAATTAGAACTCTAAAGGAGACATTTGTGAGACAGGGCAATTATATTTTACTAAAACAAAAATCATATTTTGAATTGAATGTCCAAATTTCAGTGATACTAAACAGGGCTATTATAGTTAACTATAATATATATAATTATAATTGCAATATAGCTATGATTATACTGTAATATATAATACATATTGTAACTAATATATAATAAATATTAAGTTGAATAAAATAACAAATATACCTGAAAAATTTTACCAAAAGTTTAACTAATATTAAATTTACATTTAGTCATTTAGCAGACACTTTTATCCAAAGCGACTTACAAATGAGGACAATGGAAGCAATCCAAATCAACAAAAGAGCAATTATATGCAAGTGCTAAAACAAGTCTCAGTTAGCTTAACACAGTACATGTAGCAAGGTTTGTTTGTTTTAAATTATATAATAAATAAAAAGAAAACCGATAGAATAGAGCAAACTAGTGTTAGATGCCTTTTTTGCGTTTGTTAATTGTATAATAAATAAAAAGAAAACAAATGGATTAGGAATAGAAGAGATTAAAATGAAAATGGAAAATATAAAACTAAACACTGATTCAAAATCTTAAAAACTATAAATGTATCTCAGTGATAGTAAAATAACACTGATGCGAGATTTGTTTTTTTTTTGCCTTTTGCATTAACTAAAAAGACAAATGCAAATCAAAAGCAATATTAGCTGTCAACACGACAGTCTTTGACTAAAACGCCTGCACGCTTCCTTTCTGCTGCTGCTTGCCTACACTGTAAAAAGTGATAAGTTGACTTAACTTAAAAAAATTGAGGAAACCCGTCGCCTTAAAATTTTTAAGTAAATGATAATTAAAAAAATAAGTTAATTGAATTGTCAAGTTCACTTAACTTTTTTTTAATTATTATGTACTTATTAATTTTAAGGCAACGGGTTTCCTCAATTTTTTTTAAGTTAAGTCAACTTATCACTTTTTACAGTGATAGACGCTGCAGATAGAGTTGTCACCATAATGCACGTCTGCTAACATCTCTGTTTGCTCGTTTTGAAGCTCCAGTGCTTTGGATAATAGGCTGCCACATTGCAAGAATTATATCTTGTATGTGCGGAGAACGATTGTCGCAGCAGATTGCTACTCCAGAATAAATCTGTGATTGTGTATTCAGAAAGCTTCGGCAGATGACACGAACAGTCTGATATTCTGTTTGATTTTCACTCTAGCGAGCCGAGAATCAGCTGTATTCTCAATCTATTACACCCCTGTGTTACCCCTCAGACTGATCAAGCTCTCATTCATTTGTTTGACAAGGTCAAGTGCAATAACTACAGTTCTTAGACGACTTCATAATGAACATGTTTTTGTCTTGAATCTCGTCTGTGAGATTTCTAAGGGTTGAAATTTATAATGTGCAACTCTAAGTGTCTCAATGCTATCTAAAGAAGCTTTCACACTCACAGCGCTTTCTAGCATCTGTGTTATACATTTTTATTAAGTGACTTTAGGTGATATGAGCAAAGATATAAGCAGCTTTCTCTAAGGCTTTTTGAAATGCAGTAAGCAATATATAGTGAGAACTTTGTACATACACAGACACATATAATGCATTTAATAATAAGTCATAACATATGCATAATAATAACAGTTGTCATCATAATATAATTGTCTATATGCATGTCTGCCAGATAGATAGATAGATTAATAAAGATCAATTGATCAGCACAAATAGAGCAGTAATTGAAGCCGGACGGGCCGTGATGCTCATGTTTTGATCTCTGAGGCCTCCACGGCGGTCGTTTCTGCAGAAGTGCGTGCTGGAGTCCTCACTGTGGCATTTCACTGCGTTAAGTCTTTTAAGCCACTGTTCAAGCAAACAGTTACTTTCCTTAATCAGATTATACATGCTTTAATCCTTTTATTTATTTTCTGAGGCAGATGCAATTTTTCGCCTATGTGGATCGATCCTCAAGGCGATGTGATTTAGTTATGGCATCTGCCTTTGCCCGACTTACTGACTGTTCTTATTGATTTCATTTATTTTTATTCCATAATAACCTGCAAACTTTTTGTGGCCGGCAGTGAAGGATTCTTGTTCTTTGCTCTTTCTTCTCTTCTTTTCTGATTCTGAAATATGGCACTTTCCATAAATATGGTTTAAAATAGGCCCTGAAACTGTTCATAAATGCTTTCTGATGCTTTTTTCAGTAAATGGCAAGTGAAGAGAGGCGCTTAATCTTCAGGAAACTTTGATCATGAACCTTGGCTTGTCAAACTAAATATTATATGAGCTGCTTAATTTTAAATGCATTTTACATGCAATATTTACAACCTTGTTACCAAAACTTGTCTAAATACTGTTTACGTTTTTTTTTTTTTTTAGTTTTTTGTTTATTGTTTTTATTTTTCAAGCCATAAATATTAAATAAACATCAGAGTTAAACTGTATTAAATACATTAATAAATTAATAAATAAATAACAGGAATCTATGCAAAAATAAATACATAAATAAATAAAATTATTTAATGAATTTTATCAATAATATAAATTTCAACAATGATGACTAATTGTTGAATACAGCTGGGAAAGTACAGATCTGTGAGGTGGAACAGGTTAAAAACCTCATTTCAAGGGATGTGCTTAAAACTACCTACTTTTCATGCTATATTAATCTTGTTATATAATAACTTATCTAACATATCTAATAGTTTTCACTACAAAAACTTTGTGATTTGTAACTCTAATGCTTTTAAAAAATAATGGGAGACCAAAGTGCACCCTGATCGTGGAAAGTGCCGTTTCATATGCGAATGCATAATATATCATCCAAATTATGTTACACAATTGATTCTTTCTGCACTTAATGGTTGCAGTTCTTTGAAGCAGACCACGTGTAGACGATGCTTTGAGACCGTTTGGCTAACTAGGGGAGGGAAAAAAATAATAAAATAAAAACATTAATCCCATTCGTGCCCAAAATGAGCTTCCTAAGACTTTCTATTCTTAGTTGACTATCTCAAGTATCTAAATGACTAGGATAAGATCCGGTTAATTGGTTCGTGAGTGTTCGTGTCCTTTTTTCGCTTGAATCCCAGGAGGACGATGACTGTGAGCACATTCCTCCTCAATGGAGACCGTCGAGACAACATATCCACAGATTTGACCTTTCCTTCCTGCTGACTCAGCGCTGGGACACTTCTGCACTTAATAAATATATATGATCTCAAGATTATGCTAATGATGTTAAAATACATCAGATAATTAATCACTTAGCCAATTAGACCCAGTGTAATTTTCAAAAGACTTCTTAATAGGTAATTTAACCGCTGACAGTGCTGTTTAGGTAGACGTTTCCAAGCTCATATCTGCTGAATGATCTGGGCTCATATGAAAAGACGACATGATCTTTATCGAGAAAATGCTGTTCACAAGTCATTTTAATTCTGTAAAGCGACGTATTTTTGATTGAAAAAGAAAAGTCAACAAAAATCAATGTAGATGGAATTGTACCGGATTGTGAACTGTACTGGGAAAAAAGGTTATTTTTTGATGTCAGGTTGATTTTTAGCTACACACAAGGCCACAGTGAATATTTCATGCAGAAAATACTGTATACCTAGATATGAATGACCTGATTAAATCATCTGCACTAGGTGCTTTATCCATAAATCCATAAATATATGCACACTGCTGTTAAAAAGTTTGGGGTCGGTAAGATTCAGCTCTGCATCACATGAATAAATTACATTTGACCATATATTGACATAGAAAAGAGTTATTTGACGTTGTAAAAATATGACTGTTTTTATGGAAATGTTTCCACCACTGATTAAAAAAACAGACTTTCTCTCAATTGCAAATTTATAGTTTACAATTCTGATTTTTTTCTTTCTTTCAATTCAATACAATTCAATGGGTTAACTATTTTCTTACACTTACTAGCTTTAACATCACAATTTGAACTTCTCACAATTCTGACTTTATAACTCACAATTGCATCTTTTGAGGGTTTTTTTTTTTTTTTACATTAAAAAAATCTCACTGACCCCAAACCTTTAAATGGTAGTCTGCACTTCTAAATTAATGCATTACAATCCATAAATAGAGATAATTCTGTAAAATCACAATCCAAAACATGCACAGGCCATATTGTATCTGTAATCCACAAATAAATGCTAAACTATTTATACTGCCAAGAAATATTCAACATACAACGGCATCCCTATTAAATGCATCAATATGGTCAGACTTCTTCTATAAGATGCATTATTAATCTGTTCAAATATGCCGCTGTGCATTTAGCCTGAAACCCATTCCTTTTACTGGTGAGAGTAACATCACTGTTCTCAATGGAGAAGAAGGCCTTGTGGCCGCATAATGACACATTAACCAGCACAGGCCAACTTTACCACACTAAGCAGCCAAACCTTGACCTGCTGGTCCAGACATTTCACTGTAGTGTTTGATTTGTCTTAGACATGAATTGCAGTTTGAGGGTGGCATTGCTGTCACTCTTGCCTTTCATAACAGTCTGTGATTTATTACAGAGTTCTGACAGCCTCATCTTCACACACAGTGACCGTCGTCATTCATTTCTCTTTCTATTATGATTTAACTTAGCTGTCAAGGCCTCATAGTTAGCGGAATCCCTAAGCAATAAGCAAGGAAATCTAATTGTCATTTCAGGTGCCATTACTTGCTATTGCTCACAATCAAATATTCACATCTCCAAGTCAATCTTTCCTTATTTCACAGTTTACAACAAATTTATATAGAAGCTATCAAATCAGCTGCCAAAAATCCCATAAATTATCCAAAAAGGAAGTCTTTGCAGCTATTGAACATATATTGACTCAGAATAAGCGTATAAGATCCCCGACTGCGAGGGAAATTGAAATTCTCCGACCATAACTCTTGCATCACAGCCATAAGGAGCGACCATCTGTACTGGCTTGATAAATGAAAAGACCATACATCCATCAACAATATACTTAACGACATTACTGAGCATTTAGGTGTTTGAAATAGCACTGAAAGCATTTATAATGCTTCATGTTATCAAGTCAAGCATCTGTCAGTCAGTTAAAAACAATGCCGTGACAGTATATATGACACTGAAATCTCTGAGAGCAGCTATGACTTATAATGGCTTATATTGTTTCTGTCTCGTCATACGAGTGAAATTGCTTTTTGGACAGCTGGTCTTGCGAGTCTAAAGGTGTCACCTTTCGGTTTAAAGTAATAAAAGCAAGGCCGTGATCTTTTTATTAAGTGCCAATGAATTGCAATCTAAAAGCAGGCGTCTTGATTTCACCAAAGAAAACATGTACACATTCTCTCTCGGCTGGATGTGAATCACATTGATCGCGCTAGCGGCCGTCCAGATGAAATTTAAGCGAATCGCAATATACCACAAATCACATTTGCTAAAGCTGGTCCAACTCTTTAAAGTCTCATCTCAGTTTCTCGTGTCTGGTTTCATTCAAAGGTTTTATTTCTGTTGCTAAGAAACTGGTGAAAAGGTTTTGTAATTGTTAACTTCACTTCATACTCAAGTGAAATGCATTCTGAACCGTACGTCTTGTGATGCCAACATTAGGTAAGGAGCAGGTCAAGCGTTTAATGCAACCCTCAAATGATTGACAATTCACATTACATCTCATTATGTGGGAGGATGTGTTGATTCTAGGGCTGTCAAGCAATTCAATTTTTGAATCGCGATTAATCGCATGATTGTCATGAGTTAACTCGTGATTAATCGCAAGTTAATCGCACATTTTTATTTGTTCTAAATGTACCTTAAATTAATACTTTTCAAGTTTTTAATACTCTAACATGGGCATGGAAAAATATGGATGCTTTATGCAAATGTATGTTTATTATTATTGAAACCATAGTCAACATAGAGCATGGAGACTAGACATGTTTCAAAGGTCATGGATGTTTTTCAAAGAACTTGTTCATGTCTATTATGGCGCTTTTCTACTGCGTGGTACGACTCGGCTCGGCACGGTTGAAAACACATGAAAAAATAAATTCCATGTTCCTTTTACTTCTCTTTCTTTGCACTGAGCAATTTACTTACACAAACCTGTTTACATTTTTTGCATGACAGGGCAGCTCACTTCTTCTGAACATGCAAAATGTACATTTATTATTAGATTGGTTTAAATTTGCCTCTCTGTGCCCACATACTGTATTTTGATGCAGCTAAATTCTCAATAAAATTGTTTTCATTTGTATATTTTACGGTTTCTGTTGTCAGACAACGGAATGAATATGAAATAGTGACTGAAACGCGACCCATTAAGACTAGGCTACATAACCAGCTCTCCCTTCCAAGATGTTAACAGTTAATCTGCACAAAAATCCTGATAATCGAGCCGTCATCTGATAAAATCAAATACACATGAGATAATGACAATAGCTGTGCTGTGATTTCGGCTATACTTGCATGTAAAATTAAAGAAGCAGCATAATATCTGTGTTTAACTGAAAGCGCTGCTCCTCTCCGCTGCTCGCTGAACAGAGCAGACGCACAGAGAGAGAGAGAGAGGTGTGTGTGCGCGCGCTGGGACAGCAAGACCTCGCGCTTGCGCAGCAGTACTAGCAAGTCTCAGAAACTAAATAAGGTTTGGGCAAACCCTAAAGATTTGTCGCTAGGCGCTTTTTTGAAGAGGGGGACAAAAAGTTGCTAAAGGGGTCTGCAAAGTTGTTAAAAGTTGGCAACACTGTGCATCTCCATGTCTCCAACTAGGGGCTAGGCCATAGGTCAAACAGAAAATGTGCGCTGCGTTGATCGCGCGTTAATAAAATTAGTGCCGTTAAAATGAATTTGCGTTAACTTTGACAGCACTAGTTGATTCCTATAAAATCACTTTCTATGACTGCGAAACTTTTCACAAGCAGTCAAAATTAGACATCCCTATATTTATAAGAAAATATATATTCTATGAAAACTGACATTTTCCTGTATGCAATGTTATGATAAGTATGTCGCTAAATATGTGTGTGGAAATGTGACCTCAAATCATGTTTTTGTTCCTCTTCAGGAACTCAAGCTGAAGAGTGGAACCGGCGTCAGCTTTTATCATTCAGCAACTGCTACTTTGTGTGTTTATCAATCGATCTGTGTTGTGAGTCTTATTTAGTGTTGTTTGTCACTTGAAATAAGCTCTACTATGTCTAAAGTGCAAAAAAAAAAAAAAAAAGAGGTCTATCATCCCCGCCCGGAGATGTGGAAGTTGTGGGGGTGGCCCCTGATAGCTTCCGGTCTCTCAACCGAGGTTGTTGAGACCATCCTCCAATCCAGAGCTCCCTCAACGAGAAAACTGTACGCCTTGAAGTGGAAACTTTTCACTTCATGGTGCGGAGACCGCCAGCTCGACCCAGTCAACTGCCCGATTGGTACAGTTCTGGAGTTCCTCCGCACGGTTAACTCACTCCGCCTTGAAGGTTTACGTGGCGGCAATTCGGCCTACCATACCTTTCTTGGTGGGCAATCAGTGGGTAGACACCCCCTAGTTACAAGTTTCCTCCAGATGCTGAGGCCTTTGGCCAGAGAGCTTATGCCATGTGGTGGATCAGGATGCTATTCCATAGCCTCGAGTCCTCTGCTCTCCCCTCTTGGGGATCAAGACTCACTTCTCAGAAGTTGGCCCTCGGGACGCAGGCCCCGCCCACTTTAGCCACTTGTGGCCTTTTCTCTCGCCCTAGCTGTGCTCCATTCACACTAGGCAGGGATTTGTCAGTCTGGCGGCGTGGGAATCTCGTTCCCCTAGCGTTCTCGGATGCAGTTCGAGTTCCTGAAGAGGAACGTCTTAGGTTACGTATGTAACCCCAGTTCCTCGAGGGCACGAGACGTTGCGTCTCGATGCCACACTTCCGGCATTCCTTCGAGCGGTTGCTTCATTCCTGAAGCTGACGCCAGTTCCACCGCACGTGCTTTTATGCTTCCTGGCCATTACGTCACCCGCCCGTGACGTCTCGCCCATCCATTGGACAGATTTCACTTGTATCAGAGCGCGGGCACGCTGAAGGCGTTCTCCTAGCGTTCTCGGACGCAGCGTCTCGTTCCCTCGAGGAACTGGGGTTACATATATAATCTAAGACGTTTTTCTTTTGAAATAACTGGTACCAATTTGTTTGTAGTATCAAAGACTTTTTTTGTTTGTTTGTTTTTGCAAATGATTTACTGATTTTTTTATTATTTTTTTTTTTATTTTTTTAAAGTTAATTTTGTGTGTTTGTACCAAATATGATGTATGCTATATACACCATTCAAACGTTTGGGGTTAGTAAAGTTTTATTTAGAAATTAATGCTCTTATTCAGCAAAGATGCTTTAATAAAGATCACATGTAACAGTAAAGACTTTTACATTGATACAAAATCAAAGCTAATGTTTAGAAATTATGTGACACTGAAGACTGGAGTAATGATCACAACAATCAATTTTTACTGTATTTTTGATCCAATAAATGCAGCCTTGAGAATAACAGCTTTATTACAAAAATTCCAATAAATACATTCATAACATCAGATTTATTCTATGCACGCTGTTCAGCTTATCTGAAGTCAGACTGCATTGGTAGATAAACCTTGACATTTGATGTGTGTTATCACATTTATGTGTTTTTAACATGCAAACCTTTATAAAAAGAAAAGGTTTTATACCGTATCCCTCTAAATCAAGGTCTGGAGTGTGATCACAACATGAAAACATCAGAATTACATCATCTACAAGGTTCAGTGGTTAAATATAGATGGAGCGGCACTCTAATACAAATGTGTTCAGCTATTATTTGAAGTTGTGAATATCTAGAGAACAACACACCATGTTGCAGAATCCTGCAATTTGCATTTCTCAAGCCATCAGGATAAACTGGCAGGAGGACACAGATTTCTTACCACACGACACAATGTCTGATTCGGTTTTACTGCAGACCCAAACAAGTTTGATCTCATTTTAACTCTCAAACACACTATGAATCAAAGAACTGATTTTATACACCCGTCGCTCATGAAGAATGATCTGATGGTTGGAAAACAGATCTAATAGAGCAGAATCTCATCTAGATGAAGTTAAGTGGAATAAGTCGCTCTATTAGAGTATGAAAACATCTTGAGATTACAAATAACAGCAGTCGGTGCAAGTGTAAAAGAGCTCGTTGTTATGCATGATGATACGATGATGATAATAACAGTCACAAATGGCAAAACAGCTGAAGACAGAACAAATCAATATAAATCAAGCAAACAATAAGATTACGGACGAACACGGCCAAGGTAAAATTGTGTGTTTATTTGTCAGGTGGGACCTCTTTATGCGGGCAATGTTATCGTCGCATTTCCATAAAGCAGCAGGCAGGCTTTTGTGCCATGACACAAAGGTTGATTGATTGCCTAGAGATTTTTTTAGTCATTACACAATGAGCGTTTCACGCAAAACACTACACACTTGCCACGGAGGATGGGAATAATGAAACGCCCTTGGACAGGACAGCCTTCGTTAACCGTGACCGGAGTTGAGGGCAAACACTGACATTATGGATGGATCAGCATATAATAAACCGTTTACAGTGCATATAGTCCAGAAGGGTATAGTTATTATTTCTGACTGCTTGTGTGCAGAATTAGGCTGATGTGTTAGTCTACATAACAGTATAAATGCATAAGTAAGGTGAATCTGTGACTGCTGTAAATGTCAGACATTCAAAGACAACGGAGAGAACAAATGCACTCAATAAAGTACATTAATAAACACAAAATCAAAGGTGTCATTTCAGCTCTCGTAAACTACTTACAGTACCAGTGGCTTTTTAAATATCAGAATAGTTGGACTGTGCTGGAATGTAGTTAGAAGGTCAAAAATATGAATTATTCATGAAGATTATGCCTCTCGATGCACTTGGATATTTGTGCATCATTTAATAATGATATTATTGGCTTAAAAGTAAATATGATTTAAATGAAATCTCCTATTTGTTATCTCTCCATGTACTATATAAGGCTTAAAGGATTAGTAGGCCTACAATAATAATGAATATTACGTACAAATCTGCATTATTACTCACCTGTTTGTTGTCATAAATTAGTAAGTAAGTAAGTACGCTTTTTTTTTTTTTTTCAGTTTTCACGCAAGTAAATTTCACTAATAATATTGAATTAAACACAAAAAAAAAATAAAGAAATAATACTTTCTTTGTGTTTTCTTGTACTCCAAAAATCAATCATTTATTTTTTATATTTTTTATATATTATATTGTTCATGTCATGTTTTCAATACCTCAGTTTTTGATTTTATTTTTAACTTGTGCACTTCATTCCAAGTCATCTGAAGTCATATGATATCCTAAAGAACGAGACCCAATTTGGGTTTGGATGAGAGTTTTTTTTTGGCGAACTGTCTCTTTAAGATGCTAAACAATCATTAGTGACCAGCTATTATTATTCCAGGCTATGAAATCATGTTTATTATGTTTCAAGAGGATTCAAACTTATTGTATTGAGTATCTTGCATTTATCATAACTAATTAGCCGTCTCTGTAGCCCTTGTTATGGTGAAGACATAATTCTATGCAATTATGCTTTAAGTGTCCTGTTATGTGTGACAGTATGACAGCCAGTATGACTCGAGATGAGAATGATGCAAAGTTTGTTCTTTATTTCAGTGACTTGGTCATTGGGTTTTCTGAGATCACTAAGAATGATTCATTGTCTCTGGATGTGTTGTCTGTGTTGTTTTGCCACTCGATTGAGACAAAGGCAATGCACAAAATAATTTTTAACTTCACTTCTGCACATTATTCTGCCTTAGTTGTCATTTATTTACTGAATCAGCTGCATTAAATGACATTTGTACTGATAGTTTTATAGTACTAAAGATGGGCCATTTTCATGATTTCAACACCACAATTACATTGCAATCTGTTGCACAAAATAAAATTCATACTATTCTAAAGAGTGAAAATAAAACAGATTATTGGAGCACATTTTGCATTTAAAATTTAATGTTTAATTCAATGTGTTCCTTGCTGTTTCTTTGTAATTAAATGTCAAATTTACAAGCAATTACTGAGTTAAAACTGTTTTTTTTTTCAGTTTTCATAATTTCATCTGCGACCTCATACATATACTGCATGCTAATTAATTATTTAACATAAAATCAACATTGATAATAATGAGAAATGTTTCTTGAGCAGAAAATCAGCATATTAGAATGATTTCTGAAGGATGGAGTAATGATGCTAAAAATTCAGCTTTGATCACAGGAATAAATGACATTTTAAAATACATTCACATAAAAAAACACTTCTTTTAAAATATAATAATATTTCACAATTTTACAGTTTTTACTGTATTTTTGATCAAACAAATGCAGCCTTGGTGAGCAGAAGAGACTTTGAACATAAAAAAAAAACATCTGAAGATTTCTAGAGAATTTAAAGAAATCTAGACTTTAGAACATAAAAAATAGAAATTTAATTTGAAATTAAGAAGCAATTTCTTCCATTTTTTTCCAGGGTGTATAGTATGCACTAATAGGGTTTATTTTTATAATTTCATCTGTGACCCCACAAATATACGGCATGCTAATTATTTAGCATAATGTTATTTTCCCCAATAGCAAATGGGAGGAAAACCTACCAATTAACCCTGTTTCCCAGTCCAGTGACACCGAGTGACGGTGAAGTGAATGTGCTAACCAGAAGTCAGCGTGTGATGTACTGAGGTATCTTTGAAATTGCCAGCGACCCCTGCTAAAGACCTCCGCACCTCATTAAATGCAAATGGAAGAGCATGTCTAATTGTTCCACTCCATTTCTGTCTCTAATTCTGAGCCGAAAAAGATAAAAATCTTTGAACCGGAAACAATTACAGCGCCTTTCTGTTAAGAAACGATAAGAGCAGAGTCAATCACCATGCCAGGTCCTCGTCTTCGTCTCCTTGAAAAAAATAAAGTGCATTCATGCCAAACCTCTGAGGGAATTCTGAAAGATGCTGTTGCTGGAGTAACCCCTGTAATTCAGGAGGCACATCTGGCAGTGTTTTGTGGAGATTTCTATCATTTTTCATGGGGGTTTTACAGGTGAAACTGTCCGTCTCCAGAGCCCGGGGCCATGTTGACAATGCCTTAAAGGCACTCTCTACAGTACAAATCAAATCCACTCAAATCCCTCAAGGTTGGAGATGGTGGCACATGGATATAAGGACAGGCATTGACAGACATGATCCTTTCTCTCTCTCTCGCTTTATTTCTCTATTTGCCTTTTTCCCCAAATGCACTTCAACTCAAAATTCACTCTCACATCCATTCTGAAGACAAAACAATGACAGCTTTGTGTGAGAAACAGACATTTGAATCGTTCCTGATAATCTTCTGCGGTCAGAGCTCTGAAATGGACTACAGAAACTGGTGTGTTAAAGCCATTTGATGCCAAACACCACTGTGTGTCGTTACCAAACATCACTTTTTGATGTATTGTGACAATATTTCATATAAGATCTGCACTGAAGTGGAAGATTTTAATAACTCCAGTCTGTTGCGATATATAGACCCTTTTTGCGCCGACGTCATGATTACGTCACCACGCAAAGGGAAAACTGGAGGCAGCCCATTCAAACCAGCGCAGATTCGGCTACATAAGGAGCTTAAAATATCATCTTGTTGTGATGTTGGATGCAAGAATCGACGTAGTACAGGCTCCAATTTGAAATTTTAACGCATATCTGCTGCCACTCCCAGACAAAAAACTGATGACAGCTGTGTTTAAACGAGATAAAACAAGCGGACTGGACAGAAACGATTGTCAAAAATGCTCGCGTTTGCAGCACACACTTCTTATCACAAAATGTTAAATAAAGTATTGTCTTTTGTTATTATGGATTATGGTTTGTGTTTCGTGTCTAAAGATTTCTTATGCATATCACAACTATGAAATAATGTCTGTGTGCATGTGCATAAAACAACAAACTGACTATTTATATGCTTAATCATCTGTAATATACATTGTTGTGATTGATAGTGGCTGCATGGACTTTCTAAGAACTTAGTAAGAAATAATAATCAAGTACAGAAAGTTCAAAATTAATTTCTGGAATTTTTATTTCTAGAAACTATTCACAACTTCCTTTAAATGTACTGTATGTAAAGTATTGTAAACTTAATTTACATAATTTACAGGATGTATATACTTTAAAATAACTATTTGGTCATGATACATACATCTTCAAATAATATATCCATCACATTGAATGTTTAACTTACTTTTTGTAAGCTGTTAGCTGTAAAAGTAGTTGCCTGCTGAAGTTGAAATATACAGTATGTACATCTTCATGACTAGATAGACACAGGTGAGTTTCTCTTCACTACTCTTTGTGACTTTGTGACGACAAAATGGCGGCGCGCATAGACGCAGCGGCTCAGGGCTCTCCTTTTTTGTGCTTTTTTCGGCTACTTTTTTGTGTGTGGTTACTCACCTATTGTGTTCTTGTATGTTTCTAGGTATAAATATGCCTAGCTTTCTATTTTTTTTTCTTTTATTGTTCTTGCACCTTAAAGGTTTGCTTTTTCAATTTCGTTGTACTTGTACAATGACAATAAAGACATACGATATGACACGATACTCGTTAGGTTTCTCTAACGTTATATGCGACTCGAGTCACTCAATCAGAGGTAACGTTAATCCTTCTGCCTCCACCTAAGCCCCGCCCACAGAAAAACATCACAATGTTTACTAACAGAAAAAGGGTCTATAGCACAAGTCAGATGGACTATGGTGTATATAAACCACTGTTCAAAAGTTTAGGGATAGATTTATTTTTTAAAAGCAATTCATATTTTTATTCAGTAAGGACGCATTACATTAATAAAAAATGACAGTAAAAACATTTATAATGTTACAAAGAATTTCTCTTTCAAATAAATGTTGTTCTTTTTAAACCTTCTATTCATTAAAGAATCCTGAAAAATAAAATGATCAGTTTCCACAAAAATATGAAGCAGCACACCTGTTTTCAATATTGTTAATAATCAGAAATGTTTCTTGAGTGGAAAAACAGCATATTAGAATTAGAATTCTGAAGGATCATATTGTGACACTGAAGCACAATTACTTTAATATCAAGATGCTATGATAGTATTTATTCATATTTTGAATGTTTTTATATCTTCTGTTTTTATTTTAATTTTAGTCAAAAATTAGTTTTATCTTTTATATATTTGTTTATAATTATACTTATTTTATAATTTCAGTTTTAGTTATTTTAGTACAAAATTAAAATGAGAAATGTTGTCTTGCCAACTAGTTATTTTAATATTATATAATTTAATGTTTATTTAATTTCAAGTAACACAAATATTTATGTATGTATGTATGTATGAACAGTGTGTATTTATTTTAACTACAATAAGCCTACACTGAAAACTGTAGTAATGACTGCTTTGGTAATAATATTTCACAGTGTTTTTTTTTTTTTTGTTTTTTTCACTGTATTTTTGATCATATAAATGCAGCCTTGGTGAGCAGAAGAGATGTATTTCAAGAGCACATATATTACCGATTTATTTTATATTACAATATGATGAACTGCTGTATGAAAAGAGCTGTGTGAAGATGCATCAAAATTCTCTTATTGTTTTCCATGGAAACAGGTTTGGAACCACATGAGTAAAAAATACCAGCATTTACATTTTTGGGTGACCTATTCAGTTAAAAGTTCACCAGAGGTCTGATTATTTGTCTGCAATATTGATTTTGGAGAGATGCGAGAGCTGGTATCGCAGCAAAAGCAAATAATTTGGTACGAAGCCAATCCCGCTTCCAACACTGTGTAGGATTTCGCCAAGAAAATAAGTTCCCACAGAAGTCCTTGACATAATGGGCTGGTAATCCATCTGTTTGTATTCTCTCGAGTGGCTTCTAGTTGAAAACAAAGAGTTAACCCTGATTGCCACTGTCAGATGAGTTCGCAGCCATAAAGCGCGGCTCCGCGAGCATCCACTCCCCTCAGTCTCGATTTTTCACACCGGTCCAGGGGTTTCATGGCCGAGCAGAGATGGTTTTGGCAGCCTTCCCGGAGTGAAGCCAATTGAGGATTGATTTAGATTCTGGGTGCGGGAGAGAGAGAGGTTATCTATGAAGATATGCTATTCCCTTTGTGGAGGCTTTATCCAGCTCTAGAGATGCATTGTACCCGCAGACGTGTCTGTGAAAGTCCGTATCCCAGACCCACGGCAGCCTAGCCAGCGCTCTCAAAGGTCACTCAAAGGGCATTTGGGAGGTTTATGCAGCATATCGATGTTGAGACTGCAATGCAAAAGTTGTCTGAGTGGGCTGAAACAATTCGGTTGTGGTGAAGTTTCGGGGACTTCTACAGATGTAACTTTTCTACAGATTTATATTTAACTTCATATGTCATACATTTAAAGGTCCCATAGCATGAAAATGTCACTTTATGAGGTTTTTTAACATTAATATGAGTTCCCCTAGCCTGCCTATGGTCCCCCAGTGGCTAGAAATGGCGATAGGTGTAAACCGAGCCCTGGGTATCCTGCTTCGTCTTTGAGAAAATGAAAGCTCAGATGGCCCAATCTGGAATCTTCCCTTTATGTCGTCATACGGGGAAAGGTTACCTCCCCTTTCTCTGCTTTGCCCGCCCATGAGAAAATGAGCTACTACCGTGCGAGGCGAGCGCAATATATTTTTTTTTCCTCGAGAGACATCATGGCTTGCAAACGAGCGAAGCATGATAGTTGCTCAGTGTTTGGATGTACAAATGAACACCAAAGTATTTCTTTAGTTCCTTCATCCGAGCTACATGATAATAACTGTAACAGCATACATAAACAAACCAACTAAAGTACCGTATCCAGACACAATATTTTAAACTAACCATTTGGAGACGTCCTGCTGTAGCCGCTGAGTTGCAACTTCTTCATCCGGTGCTTCTCCATCCGGATCAGATTCTGGGTCAAACTGAAAAGCTTGAAGGACTGTGTGTCTATGAGCCATTGCGATACATCCACTGTCAACATTAGCGCATGGTAGCGCAAGCTGGTTAAGGCCACACCCCCACCCTCCACCTTGCCCCGCCTCTCTCGTCCTTAAAGCCACAGACACCGAAATGGCACGTCCTAAGGAAAGCTCATTGTGGGACTGTCTCATAGTGGCTGAAATTCTGCACCAAGGCTGAATTTCGGGAAACAGACTTCAGATACAGTATTAGGGACCACTTAGGCCTATACAGAAGCATCCAAAAAGCAGCATGTCATGAGACCTTTAAGGTGACTGCAATATTTATGCACGATATAACGATATACTGCAATAAAATGCATTGCATTTTAAAATTATCATTAAAATTGCATTAGGCTATACACATTATATTTTCGGAGGTGTAGTTATAAACTGCAGCGTAGTCCAGGTTTATTATAACTAATACTAAACCATAAAAAAACTTAAATGAAAGTTAACTGAAATAAAATATGACTTAATGTAATAAAAAAACTTAAGCTAAAACTGAAATAAAAATTAAAAACTTTATAGACATAAAAAAAGACTTATACACGACAAAATACACGACAAAATTACTACGTTTATAGCTACTAAAATTAAACTGAAATAAAATATTTAAAAATAAACATTCTATTTCAGCAGTTGTCAAAGCAGCATTTCATATTTTTATTAGTTTAAAATAAACTAAAATAACTAAAACTGAAATAAAAATGAACTATACAGATGCATTTAAAAACACTGATTAATTAAAGTGACAAAATGCACAAAAAAAAAAAAAAAACTAAACTTTACTAAACTTTTACTAAAACTTTAACTAAATTTAAATAAATGTAACATTTTATTTCAGCTAGTTACTTCAGACTTATGTGCCTCTAGAAGCTTACGTTCTGCAAGCAAACGTCGCTTTATTGTTCATCCCAAAGAGGCACAAAATCACTTTCACAGACTTTTACATTAAATGTTCCCTCCTGGTGGAATGACCTGCCGACTCAATCTGAGCAGCGGAGTCCTTAGCCATCTTCAAGAATCTTTATTTGTCCCTCTAACTCTAGCACTCTCTATTCTAATTCTATTCTTAAAAAAAACAAAAAAACACTAACACTAGCTTCTCTAATCTTTTTGTATTCTATTTATTTGTTTTCTTTTTATTTATTATACAATTAACAAAAGCAAAAAAGGCCTCTACCACTAGCTTGCTCTATTCTTTTTCTATTCTATCTGTTTTCTTTTTATTTATTATATAATAAAAAATAAAACCTTGCTACGTGTGTGTTAAGCTAACTGAGACTTGTTTTAGCACTTGCATGTTGTTTCTCTTTTGTTGGTTTTGATTGCTTCCATTTTCCTCATTTGTAAGTCGCTTTGGATAAAAACGTCTGCTAAATGACTAAATGTAAATGTAACTATAGACATAAACTATAACAGTATCAACCTGCACATCTGTATTTGTTCACAGCATCAATGGCACTTTTCGTACTTGACTGTGAGAACTTCTGACCCTCTGGGTTGAAGCGTCATGTCTGTGTACAAACATCCAATAAACATTCGCCACAACAGCAAATGCACATGCATTTTTAACACATCTTATCCTACAGTAAATTAAACAAATTACATTAATTTAAAGGGTGCATGTGCTGTTTTTGTCTTCTGAAGTCATACAACAGTCAACAGGCTTTGTGTGAAGAACAGGCAGGTTAGATGGCAATAACATCAAATGTCACTGGTTTTCCAGCGTCTCACAACCAAATGTCATGACATCAAATGTGCCATATAGACGTCATATTCACTTTGAGAGCCGCTGCGGAGGTGAACATTATTAGTGAACGCTGGCATTATATGACGGCAGAAAACTTAAAATAGTGCACAAGTTAAATGGACTGCTTTTATAATGTTTTTGTGCTTTTTGGAGCTTTACAGACATGGGCACCATGACCTGTTATTGCATAGAAAAGAGGTGTTTGGAGAAAAACGTTTGTGTTCCACAGAGAAAATAACAGAATATGGGTTTGAAAAACAACATTAAATAATCACAAATGTGTGGGTAAAACTATTTGCTCTATCTATAGTTTTTAAAAGAAAGTCTGCTCAATCAAAAATGCATTAATATGGAATTAGAATTGTGCCAAATAAAATGAATGTAATTTTTAAAGAAACGTATGAAAATATCAATTGAAACTGAATAAAATGTCTTTGAAACTAAAAAATAAATAAATTACAGGCAAAATCTTTGACCTCGTTTTTAATACACTGCAGGTTTTGCAACTGTTTTCTCATCTTTCATTCGTTGATCTGTACTTACAAATGCACTTCCAGAGTTTTCATTTACGCTTCTAAAGTTTTCTTTACGATTCTGAAGTTTTCGTTCGCCATTCTGGCACAAAGCTCTCGTGGGGGCGGGGCTAACAGCGGTGTGTTCTCATTGGCTACTGAGTTTTTGATTGACAGCTTCTGGACCTGGAAGTGAAAGCGTCAGTATCGTTGCGCCTGTGTGGATGTGAGTGTCAGTTAGCGGCTTCCTATTTCATTTTAATGACATAAAATGATATATAAAGATTTTTTATTATTATTTTATCAGTATTTTTCTGCTGCTACACTACATTGATGAGATGATTTCTTAGGAATAGCACAGATGAATGATATAATCATAGTCGTTATCAGGATACTCACAGTAAGTTGTCTTGATTTAGTCCAATCACAGGACATGGTTATCTACACACAGTTACAGTCTTCAATTAGATCATATTTGCTTCGATTAGTTCATATTTTCCCCCAGCACATAGTGTACAGTACTAAATTTACTCTATCTGACAATAACCAATGCTATTTTACAAGCGCGCTGTCAACTTTAGCAATGTAAGCCTTTTTACCATGCTTTTTCTGTTAATGAAAAAATAGTCACTTCAGATGAACATTTCGGGGGGAAAAACAAACAAACTTTGACAAATAATGCCTAAATATATATCCAAATGCAAAACCTAATACATGCAAATAATTATGACTGAAAAGCAACTAGGGTATACACAGTCATGATTATATAGGCCTATACAGAGCCATCTAATGGTTACACAGCGGTATTACAGATGATTAATGGTATATAACTTTGAGGTATTTTAGTACCAAGTTAATAATAATATATATTAAATAATTATATTGTGTATTTATTTGTTTGAAATATTTTTAAGTTTGACATGTGCCATGGGAGTTCAAAGCAGTTTGTATTGTTAGACTATAGTACATGTCCTTTCTCTGTTTCCAGGGAGCGGAGCAACTTTTCCATAAACTTCTGATGCTGACCCAGAGGATGTAGTGATAGTACCAGAGATGCACTGCCCTCATCAGACAATAATCTTATTGTGTTCAGACACATCACCTTTGAATGACTGGGATCTTGATCTTCAGACACCTGATATTATGCAAATATTTTTACTTCTTTGGAGCTCTAGATAAAACAAACAATCTTCACAAGTACACAATAGGTTGCACTTTAATCTTATTAGTCTACAGGTGCTGATCATATAATTAGAATATCATCAAAAAGTTGATTTATTTCACTAATTCCATTCAAAAAGTGAAACTTGTATATTATGTTCATTCATTACACACAGACTGATATATTTCAAATGTTTATTTCTTTTAATTTTGATGATTAGAGCTTACAGCTCATGAAAGTCAAAAATCAGTATCTCAAAATATTAGAATATTACTAAAGACCAATACAAAGAAAGGATTTTTAGAAATCTTGGCCAACTGAAAAGTATGAAAATGAAAAGTATGAGCATGTACAGCACTCAATACTTAGTTGGGGCTCCTTTTGCCTGAATTACTGCAGCACTGCGGCGTGGCATGGAGTCGATCAGTCTGTGGCACTGCTCAGGTGTCATGAGAGCCCAGGTTGCTCTGATCGTGGCCTTCAGCTCTTCTGCATTGTTGGGTCTGGTGTCTCTCATCTTCCTCTTGACAATACCCCACAGATTGTCTATGGGGTTCAGGTCAGGCGAGTTTGCTGGCCAATCAAGCACAGTAACACTATGGTCATTGAACCAGCTTTTGGTACCTTTGGCAGTGTGGGCAGGTGCCAAGTCCTGCTGGAAAATGAAAGCAGCATCTCCATAAAGCTTGTCAACAGAAAGAAGCATGAAGTGCTCTAAAATTTCCTGGTAGATGGCTGCGTTGACTGTGGACTTCAGAAAACACAGTGGACCAACACCAGCAGATGACATGGCAGCCCAAATCATCACTGACTGTGGAAACTTCACACTGGACTTCAAGCAACATGGATTCTGTGCCTCTCCACTCTTCCTTCAGACTCTGGGACCTTGATTTCCAAATGAAATGTAAAATTTACTTTCATCTGAAAAGAGGACTTTGGACCACTGAGCAACAGTCCAGTTCTTTTTCTCCACAGCCCAGTTAAGATGCTTCTGACGTTGTCTCTGGTTCAGAAGTGGCTTGGTAGCCCTTTTCCTGAAGACGTCTGAGCGTGGTGACTCTTGATGCACTGACTCCAGCTTCAGTTCTCTCCTTGTGAAGCTCTCACAAGTGTTTGAATCGGCTTTGCTTGACTGTATTCTCAAGCTTGCTGTCATCCCTGTTGCTTGTGCACCTTTTCCTACCCAAATTCTTCCTTCCAGTCAACTTTGCATTTAATATGCTTTGATACAGCACTCTGTAAACAGCCACACCTTTCAGTAATGACTGTGACTTACCCTCTTTGTGGAGGGCGTCAATGTTCGTCTTCTGGATCATTGCCAAGTCAGCAGTCTTCCCCATTATTGTGGTTTCAAAGAACAAGAGATACCCATAATTTATACTGTAGGGATGGTCATTTATTCAAACTCAAATGTAAATATTCTAATACTGATTTTTGACTTTCATGAGCTGTAAGCTCTAATCATCAAAATTAAAAGAAATAAACATTTGAAATATATCAGTCTGTGTGTAATTAATGAATATAATATACAAGTTTCACTTTTTGAATGGAATTAGTGAAATAAATCAACTTTTTGATGATATTCTAATTATATGACCAGCACCTGTATGCTGATCTTGGATTGGCATACCAACAGCATATGATTGTTAAGGGGATAGTTCAAAAATAAAAATATATATATATTTAATTTTACCCATCCTCATGCTGTCTCAAATGCATATTACTGTACTTTCTTTTTACTGGACAGGTAAACACAAGTTAAGATTTTTAGGCAAATAATTAATCTCTGTGAGTCCTAAAGATGCTTTAAAAAGCACGCACAGCGAACGTGACCATAATCCATCTGACCTTAGTTTTTAAATCAGTATCTTTTGAAGTGAAACAACAGATAAGAAAAACACTAATAATATAAACTTTTGACTATTAATAATCGCTTCCACTCAACTGTCAAATGTGCATGGGTTACAGTTCACTTGTGTGATGTGGATTCTCAGAGATGGATTATTTTCTTAAAAATCTTTGTGTCAAGAAAGAAAGTTATATACATCTGGAATAGCATGAAGGTGAGTAAATGAAAGAATTTTCTTTTTTTGGCGTGGACTAGCCCCGTAAACACTGATATTGCACTCCAGTACATTACATACTCATTCACTGTTTTGTAACTTATACTGTAACAGGAACTGTTGAAAGGATCATTGCAGTGTTTAAAACATATGAATTTTAAACATTCTGTATGTTATGTTCTTGTGCATTTTGTGTGGTAATGTAAATTATAATAATACTGTGCATTATGTATACTATGCAGTTAGTGTTTTGTGGATTCTGGTCTTTCCTGTCACAACATAATTGCATCCAAGACTTTCACTTTGATACTTGTGTATATGCTATAGTGACAAAGAATGTAAATTTATTTGAATTAATTCATATTTTCATTTACAGTCATTCAACTGGTTTATAAAAGTCACACTTGAAAGAGTTGATGATTGTTAAAAATGTATTTCCAATTTTAAATGTTAGATGATGATGTTAAGTAAATAAAATAACTAAACAAAATGATCAGCATGATAAAAACAATAGGCGGCAAGAACATTCTTTGTGTGGAATATGTAATAAAATAAGCTTGATTGCCTGGTTGGAGTGAGACTTTCTTGACGTCTGAATATCACAGGATAGTATTATATTTCAAATGTAACAGCTCAACCTAATTAGACCCTATAATGCAAAAGAACCAAGAGCAATAAACACATATAATAAGAGAATACTGGACATTATACAATATTTCCAGTATTACAGTACCTCAATATGACCTTTTTCTCTCGCGTTTTCTCGTGCTCCTAAAAGCTTATGTTGACAGAGTAGTAGCAACAGATAAATACAGATTGAATTCAAAAACAAAACTAACTTTATATCATTAAAATGAAATAGGAAGCCGCCAACAGACGCTTCCAGGTCAAGAAGCTGTCAATCAAACATTCAGTAGCCAATGAGAACACACCACTGTTAGCCCCGCCCCCACGAGATATTTGTGCCAGAATGGCGAACGAAAACTTCAGAAGCGTAAATGAAATCTTTAGAATCATAAACGAAAACTTTAGAAGCGTAAATGAAAACTCTGGAAGTGCATTTGTAAGTACAGATCAACGAATGAAAGATGAGAAAACAGTTGCAAAACCTGCTGTGTATTAAAAACGAGGTTAAAGATTTTGCCTGTAATTTATTTATTTTTTAGTTTCAAAGACATTTTATTCAGTTTCAATTGATATTTTCATAAGTTTCTTGAAAAAATACATTCATTTTATTTGGCACAAATCTAATTCCATACATTAAAAATAATAATAATAATAATATGTGAATTATTATTGCAATTTAAAAGAACTGTTTTCTTTTTGAATGCATTTTAAAATGTAAAATATTTAGACTGAAGAAAAGGCTGCTGAAAATTCAGCTTTGCATCACAAGAATAAATTACATTTTAAAATACATTTTAATTGGAAAAATTTATTTTAAATTATAATAGTATTTCACAATATTACTGTCTTTTTACTGTATTTTTCATCAAATGAGCATAAGCATAATAGCTGAGCATAAGAGACTTCTTCAAAAAACATTAAAAATCTTAATTCTAGTGTATGTGTATACAAAATGTAGTTTTAAATTATTCTTTGCTGGTAAATGTTAAAAAAAAGACTATTAGTCAAAACTTTAATATACAGTATAGGCACTATAGAAATACAAAATATTGAATATTCGCTTGAGTAAAGGTGTGACAACTAGCCCCGGGCTCCTCTGTAATAATAAAAAAAAACACTTAAGGTCAGTCTATGTCTCTCAGATCACAGATGCTGTTGACATCATGTCTGTAGTCATGGCAACATGACAATCCACACAGGAATGAACACGTCCACACAGAGATGACAGCAGCTGAAGCTCGATCGATATGATCCATATCTACGGCAGGATTCGCCGTTGTGATTTGATTTCTTTCATTGAGGAGGTAAAATATTGGCACAGTCGTCCATCTTTGAGGCTTCGGATGGCAGTGTGGATTTTCTGGGTCTTTTTCTGCAGTGAAATTCTCTTGGGAATCTCAGCTCAAACAGAGTCATTATCTTTATGTCATTACTGGAGATGAGATGCTGCTGTTTGAATCATCTTCGGGGTTTTTGAGGTCACACTGACATTCAGTTGTTCGATTGAGATGTTCTCTGTTTGAATTAAGTTCATTAAAATGTTGATAATACAGTGTACTGACAAAGCACACATTAGTACATTAGTATATTACTGAATAAAGTCTGAATAGTTCATTTATTTAATATCTAAAAAAAAACCTTGTCTGCAGTTAAAAACGTTAAAATTAACCTACCTTAAAAACTAAAAGTGCAAAATTGTGTACTATATATACTATAAACATTACATGTTACATATATAAGTATTATATTTTAAGTACTGCATTTAATAATAAATATATATATATATAGATAGATAGATAGATAGATAGATAGATAGATAGATAGATAGATAGATAGATAGATAGATAGATAGATAGATAGATAGATAGTCTAGAGGGCAGAATACCTTCAATATTTCATTTGGAAAAAAAAATTAATATAGAAATAAATGCATTTCTACTGGGGAGGGCAATTCCTCCAATACGCTATCTATCTATCTATCTATCTATCTATCTATGCTAATTTAAGCCACTTTTGCACTAGATGTTTGAAACAACATGATCACTGTTAGATAAAACCATAGATACTGAGATACAGCTCATGTGACAACTAGCCTCAGTGTCCCTTCCTGAATGAATTGAGAATAGCACTCCACTTTTACCAGCTACTGTAGGCTACGTTGGATTTCCCAAGGTTCAAAAAACAAACACAGTTGAAAGCATGTTGTACACGAGAATTGAAATCTTCCAGCACTCGAGAGAGAAAGCAATCCTCTTTTGAGGAGAAGCTCCAGCAGAATGGCTTTGCAAGCAAAAGCAGTCGAGCAGATTCAAACACGAGCCGCTCTTCACACCTACATTTACACGCAGACGGAGAGGCAGTGTCACTCTTCGAGCGTTCACAGCTTCCGAAATAGAAGTGACAAACAGAGAGAGCATTCCGAGCGGATTTCTGTCAGGCTTTTTGTCAGGAATGGCAGCTCTAATTAATGGACATGAACAGCTTGGCAGAGAGAAAAGAACAGTGCTTCAAGGGCCACCGGTTCAACCTCGTGTCTCCCGGCATGACATGTTACCAACTGTCGAGATTTTGGCTCGCCCGCATCTGCTGGGAGTCTATTTGGCTTCGACTGAAGGTGCTTTAGTGTGCGAGTCTGTTTATTTCACAGGTAATTTAATCTAATTAAGTAGACACTAGATCTGGCATGTTGCATCAAGTATCGATGCATGAGGGGAAATGGCCTATAATGAAGCAGAGAGTTCGCGTGCGGCCGACATTTCCCGTATCGGACATTTATCGAGCGACTCAATCTAAAAGGCGCGTTGGATGCTAAAGACTTTTGATTTGCATGCATTTACACGTTGTTTATTTGGACAGGCAGTCTTGCAGAAAGTTGGAGTTTGTTGGAGCTCCACTTCTCCTGCACTCTGCAGATCCATCAGGGTGCGACTTAAGCACCACCTGCCGTACGCTGATTGATGAGCCATACGGTTAGTTGCGTGCGCCGCTCTATTTCCGTTCTGCTTCGGTGAAGAGCTAAGGAGGACGACATTCGACGGCGCCGAAGACGTGAAATTACAGCTTGACGGTTTTCCTTATCCATGCATGAATACTATTTGGACACAAAACTGAGGCTGGATGCAACTTCATCCGGCTTGTGTTCAGGTAAACACTTTGCTGCTGTCAAAACACACAAATGCAATGGGAACCTGCTGTTCCACACTGCTTTCAGAAGAAATTGTATAAAATATAAAGTAATCTTCTATTTCCACATTGCATTGTTACATATTTACTAATAGTACACAACAGCATGCATGTATGTATAAATAAATAAAACATGATATATTGGATTTTTAGTTTTGTAGACAAAATTCCTCAAATATTTTATAAATATATATATATAAATAAAATCGATATAATGTATGCTTGAAACAAAAGCAAGCAACCAAATTTAAGACAGTTTTGCATTTTTAGTCTGGAAACAGAATCCCTTATATATATTTATGAATGAATGAATGAATGAAAGAACAAACAAACAAATAAATAAATAATAAAACAAACCATAAAACAAAAATTTCCAACTTCCTATCTGAAATAAATAAATATATTACAAAAATAAATAAATAAAATTGTGTACTAAAATAACTCAAATTAAACTATAAAAACTATAGTAGTCAACATTTGAAGTGGCTCAAAAGAGTTCATCAAAGTTTTCCTAAGACAAGAACACATTTTGGTTTAAAAGTTTAGGACAACTTTGATGAAAGGTTTTGATCCACTTCAAATGTTGACTACTGCATATAGACATTAAAAAAAAATAATAATAAATAATAATAAAAAAAAAATAGACAAAAACATAAAAGTACTAAAAAAGGTCATTCTAAAAAAAACAAACAAACAAAAAAACAACAACAACAATACTAATTAACTAGTATACTAAAAAGTTTTACATTTTAGTTTGGAGTTAACTTTCATTATCTGAAATAAAATAAAATAGATAAAAAAATAAATAAATAAAATTGTGTACTAAAATAACTAAAACTGGAATAAAATTATACTGACATTGAAAAAAAAAAAGAATAAAAATGACAAACATAAAAGTACTGAAACTTTAATACTAAAAATATACTAATTAACTACTACACTAAATAACATGTCACATTTTTAGTTTGGGGAACAGAATTCCACCAATATTTTATATTAGTAAGTAAGTAACCTAATTTAAGAAATAATAAAATATTTTAGAATATTAAATATAAAATATATTAAAGAATAGCTTTTGTTTTAAATAGCACTTAAAAATCACTTTGATGAAACAAAACCTCATAGTTACTGAGATACAGTCCTTGAGAGAACTAGCCCCAGTGTCCCCCTCTGTATGAACTGAGAATGATGCTTGACGGCACAGAAGATGTGGAATTACAGCTCGACGGTTCTCCTTATCCATGCATGAATACTATTTGGATGTAAGACCGTTAGACGCAACTTCATCTGGCTTGTGTGCAGCCAAACATTTGCTCCTGTCAAAACACACAAATGCACAAAGCAGAAGTTCTTAGATGGAGGACACAATGGATTGTGTGCCACTTTCGCCCGCCTTTATGTAACAGCTCTGCCGTTGTTTCCCGGCATGGGTTCTAGAGGACTTTGGCACGTGTCGGACGCAGAGTTCAGCAGCTGGTAAAGCTCAGCACGAGCCGTCGGGGACCACAATCAGTCAACAGGACTTCATTCTCCCAGCCTATGGTTCTCCGCAGACTTGCCGCAAACTGATATCTTTTAGCGAGGGCCTCAGGCAAGGCCGGTCTCTACATATTCAACTTGACAGGCGAACCGGGGGAAACAAAGTGCAGTGACCCAGATTGAGACTCTTTGAAGGCAGCGAGCGCAAAGGAGCAAATCCCGTCTCCTCCATTTCCAGTGGCCTCTTCTGCCCTCACTTCTTCTCAAAGTTTTTTTTTAGTTACTTTGGTATCATTAATGTTTATTCCCCGTGAACCCACATGTTGGTTTATGCTAACCAGTGCTGGCAAAGATACGAGCAACATTCAGAACTGAAGTGAAAATTTCTTTCTCGTTTTGAATTGTAATAATGAATAGGATGCAGAATTGCAATTTGAATTAGAATGCAAGAATATATCTAATTAGACAAAGTTTGTCTAGACAGTTTTAAATGTTACATTGAAAAAGGCTTGTTAAAAAGAAGAAAAATCCTTAAAATGTAAAACATTTTAGGCCTTACAGATGTAAATTTGGATTTAGTTTGTATATAATATATCATATATCAGGTTATTATAGTTAACTAAAATGAAAACCATAAAACAATATACTTAACTTAATATGATTCATAAATAATATATAAAAATAGCTTACAATGCTAATAAACAAACTACAAATAAACTACTAATATTACACTAATACTCATAAAATGAAAAAAAAAAAAAAACAAACAAAAAGAAAAACAGAAATACTATAATATTAAAAGAAAATATATTTAAAAAAATCTTTAATGGTACTAAAATAACAGTTTAATCATAATAATAATAATAATATTACTTTTGTAGATCAGTGTGGAAGAGCGCTTCTCTTTCTACACAGTTTCTCCACAATACATTGCCTGTGCTAATTGTTTCATTTATTTTTATCTCAATTTCAATTAAGCTCATCTTGTGTTGAAATTCAGTCAGTCTTTTTTTTTATTTTTTTTTTATTTTGAATGATACACAATCCTTTTAAATACTACCAAAACTATATACACACATACAAAAAATTATAATATAAACAGTTCCATGACTTTTATTGATTAAACATCAAAAAGAACTGCAATAGGAAAAAAAAAGAAAAATCAAAACAAACTACAAACATATACAGAGAGAGGACTTTTCTGAAGAGCACATGCTGCTGGACATTGATTGATTCGGAACAACTGAAGCAGCTGCTAACCGCTAAACTCAAGAGCCAAGAGACCACTGAACCAGCACATGAAGGTGAATGAAGATCCAACCCATAAGATTCTGCCCACAAAGTTCAAACAGACATTTCACTACACAGCAGGCAGGAGAGAAATGTCAGTGCAATGAATTTTCAGTGCTGCTCCCCTGCTTGAGCATTTATCATTTAATTATATCGTTCTGGCAGTCTTCACTGTTGTAGTTTTTCAGTGACTCTTTCTGCATGCTACAGGTCTTTATATGATCATTTATTCAACCGATTCATTCAAACATACTGATGCATTCAACAAGGCATTATGAGTGAGTAATTGAATCATTTACTAAACCAAGTTGTTCAAATCAATTAATTCATTCGGGAATCTACCGTCTTGTGGCCCATACTTTAAAAAAACAAAAAAACATTTCACACACAAAAAGCAGAATTATAGATTAATGCTAAATATATGGCGTATATTATATAATAAATGTTAAAAAGCAACATGCAATAACAAGAATATAGTGTAAAGCAAATGCAGTTCCATGTGACTTTTAGCTGGAAACTGATTAGACATCACATTCAGCCGATTCCTTCAAACACTGATGCACGCAAGAACAAAACACGCTGTTACACTGTTTATTAGTGTAATTAATAGCATACCTCAGCTCTGGCAAATAATGAACAAAATTATTATGTTCACCAACCACATGCAACAATATCATGACCTTAACTGTCTGATTCACACGTTCAGTAAAGTTGGTTTGGGGATGGTATGCGGTAAATTGTGGACCCCTATCTGACATATGATAACAAACTTTTGCATTAGGTCACAATGCAACATTAGATTCTTCATTTCTTTTTTTTACGCAATAAAATGCATACAATGCAAAGCATTTATTGAATGGTTCTTAATACTCAGCATATTTATTAATGTCAGTTTTATCTATATTTAAGCTGATATCGAAACCCTTGATTAAACAGAAATGACTGTGATAAACGCTACAGTCTTGAATGTACACATCAGATTTTTTTTTCTAAATGTAGCTTTGAGAGAGGTTGGAAATGACCCCAATTTCCTTGCAGTAATTATGGCAATCTGCCTGTGTGACACCGCAGGCCAGACCTCCAATCTCTGCGGGCTTCTCTCCTTGCCGCATTGACTCTCCTTTGCACCCATCATTTAATTACCTCAATTAAAGCAGTAATTAATCATCTGCCTAAGAATCCATTACTAGCCAATGACTGAAATTGTCCTTTAATCAAAAGCTTTGGCTTGACACGGGGGTCAATCGCCGCAGCCGAAGTGCATGAAAAAGTGCGCTCTCATCATTTTGCATGATGTTTACCAGACGCCGCTCTGGCCTTACTGGATGACTGGCAGCTTCTCTTCTCCTAATGAGCAGCGCTGAGCTTCGGACCCTGAGCGATAACTGCGAGTGGCTTCATTAAAATGCAATAAGTTAACAAAACCCGGCTGAGCAATTAATCGTTGCCCGCCGACATGAAATGCTCTCACCTGCCACTGTTTATCTTGCCGCCACTTCCGGTTGTTTGGCAGGGAGAGTTGAATTACAACTCTTAATTGTGTGCATTTCATTTGAGGTCCTGTTAGTCAAGGTTTCTTATATCAAAACAACTTTTTCCTGCCTCTGCACACGCCCTGTTTTATGATTAAAGTTAAAAGATGGCTGCATGCAAAGTGTGGCTTAATTCACAATAGCATATTCAGGGCCTAAAATTAATGCCAAACGCGAGTAAAAATTGGTGTAGATGGGTACATGAAATATTGTTACGGCAGTTGGTAGGTACCTTTTTTAAAATATTAATTCTAACAACACCTGAGAATGCAGTATGGTTTAGCGTGATTATCAAATCGCAAAGACTGTGTTATGATTATATAAATATGTGATCTGATGTTTTGCCGCTTATGAAAACTTTGGAGAGTTTGGAGCGGCTTGCAGTAAATACGGCTCCACACAAACTTCATCGTTTATAGCATGCATTTGAAATATCTTTTTGGAAATAAATTCAATAAATTCAAGTTTATAATGAGAACAATTTATAAATCTGTTGTCAACAAAATATATTTTTAATATAATATTATTTATAATAATAAACTTTTATTATCATCATTTAATATTATCATTTACATTAAAATGGAAATAAATAAATATGAACAATTATAATAAAAATAGCAATTAGCAACATTGTTTTCCCAATTCGTTCTGCCAGTTTTTTAAAGAAATAATGTACATAAGGTTTCATGACCAATATAAATAAATAGATAATAAAAATAAATAGTCTTAATTTTATTCAGAGTCTCAAACTGAGCAAATTATATGGACAAAAACTGATGGAATCCTGATGCTTGTAATGTAATTCAATGAGATCTTTATAACATATGGGTAGTTGACGTATCAATTTGTCCTATGGTGTGATGGAAAAATGTAAAAAAAAAAAAAAAATGCTATTTGTAACTCTAAGAATGAAGATACATTTTTCACATTTATTTGTATGTTAAGTTTTTTTTTTTTGCTATGTCACACCATAGGACATAGTCCAATTTTTATATGTCAACTACCCATATGCATATACATATCAGTTGTCGCTCTGTATCTCCAGTAATATTTGATATATTTCTTTGATGAGATTGAAATGATCCAAACATATAATGCAAAGCAATCTGATGCTGACTGAGAGATGAAGAAATAAACGCTCCTCAGAAGATGTGAGATGAAGATCATTCCTCCGCTGAGGAACAGTGAAAGTAAAGCTTCTGGAAACAAGCGTTCCTCAAAAGATCCTGATGATCAGATTTGAGACGCTGTCACGGTGCACACAGCAGGGAGGAACGAGGAACACGGAGACGAGGATAAACTTCAAAATAATAGTCTTTAATGATGACATCAGGACAGGGCAAGACAAGGCAAGGCAGACACAGACACAGACAGGAACACCGGGGAATAACGAGTAGACCAGACGAAAACTAACTAAACAGGCAGGAACTAAATACACATGACAATTACTGATAATGACTAAACACAACTGGACAAGACTTAACTAATAATCACACTTAACAAGGACAGGAACAAGATCAAATATGGACACAAGAGGCGGGAACACATGACACACACGACAGAGGACTGACAGACGCACTGATTTTTCTAAAAAATGATTGATGAAGAATCAAGTAAAGCTGAGCTGCTTCAGTCCAGTAAGTGTTCATCTGGAGATATTACTACAGTTATTCTGACGTTTACTTGATAAAAGTTAGTCAAGATCTGACAGCAGAAACGTCTAAACTGTCAATCAGACGACAGAAGGCATGTAGTAGTAGCAGTTTTGATCATTTTAATAGGGTTAATGTAGTGCTAATTGGAGAAAGCAATATTCAACATGAAATGTAAGTATTTCAGAAGCCTATACACAGGTAAAGATGAGACATTCAGTCCATTCCACAGAACATTTCAAGTGTGTCCCTTTCCTCACTAATGTCTGTCAGAAAAGGGTGGATTAAGCTTACCTTTGCAAGCAAGCAATTTATACGCACCCGCAGACGGCAGAAGAGCCTCACTCCACCTCCACGGCCCGCTGAATGTGGTTAGCTAGCTGAGTGCAGTCAAGCATTTAGGTCAGGCACTCACCTGGGCACCCGCTTCAGTGACTCTGATGGGTCCTGACTCTTATCTGCCACGGTCAGCCAGCAAGAAGAAAAAATGAGCTGTAGGAAGAAGATGACAAAGAGCGGCCGTGAGTCAGAGGTGGTCGGGAGTTTGAGAGAAGGCCGAGTTGAAGCGACTTGGCGTTAGTCACAGAGATCACAGCCGGCGGTTCTTTCTCCATAAGCCTGGCCGTGGGCTGCCTGCGTGAATCTGCGTGGGACAGCACTTTGCATGGGAAGGACAGAAACCTATATGACCACAGTGGCTCTCAACATGACCGGAAAATGTTCTGAGGGTCACAGGCAATGCTGAAAGTGAATAATAAATTGCATTCATAATAATAATCCATTGAATAATAGTGCATAGTTAGGACAACACAACGATTGAATGATTCAGTTCCCATATCTTGCTACTGATGTCAATGATGTCAAACATTTTTTGTTCAATGATACCTTAAGAAATATATTCATATTTTTAAAAAGCCATACTGTACTTTCCAGTATGGAAATGCATTTTCAGCTAATAAAATTTTAAGCTAATAAAAAAGCCCATATTTTACTATTAATAATGAAATCAATATTATTAAAATTGCAAAAATCGACATGAGAATACTTATTAAAATGTATATTTGTATTTAAGCTATTTGGCTACACACACACACACACACACACACACCTAACTATTAATATAACTATCAATATAGCTTAACATTTTAAAATCAATATTATTAAAATTACAAATATTGAAATGAAAATTCTTATAAAAATATTCAATTTATAATATGAACAAATTATTTGATTAAAATGGATGGGTATAAAAAGAAACATCACATGATCACATTTTAAGCTAATAAAAAGCCCATATGATGACTAATAATAAAATAAGTTTTATTAATATGGAAAATATTGACATGAGAAATCTTAATATTCAGTTTATAACATAAGTTATTTGATTAAAAATGTATATGCACATAAAGAAACATTATATTAACACATTTTAAACTAATAATCAGCCCATATAATAAAATCATTATCATTAAAGTTGCGAATATTGACATGAGAATTCTTTCAGTTTATAAGTTATTTGATTAAAAATGGATGTGTATAATATTTTAAGATAACAGGAAAAGCCAGATTTTAGTGATCATATTCAATATGATTAAAATAGCAAATACTGACAATAAAATTCATAAACTAATATATATATATATATATATATATATATATATATATATATACACACATTTTAATATAAAATATATTACTATTAATAAAAACAACAATGGCAAATATCTACATGATAATTCTTGTAAAATTGTTAATACGAATAAGCTATTTGATTAAAAAGGATTTCCATAAAATGAAATATTATATTATCATATTTTAAGCTACTAAAAAGCCTAAATATTATTGTTAATAATAAAAGTTTGTAACGGCAAATATCAACATTTTTCTTTTTTAATTATGCTTCTTATATCAGCAGCTGTATTTGCTATTAAAAAAAAAAAAAAAAAAGTGACAGACTAATTGCTGGTCTGCAGTTCAAAGTAATCTTTACATTTTTATATGTTGGATTTTAAGGACTTTGTGTAGAATAATCCTACAGTAGAGGCTGAGTCATGTCTACAGCTGAAATACAGTCCTTTCTTGATTGGAATTAATGATTTCACATCTGAATCTGAGGGTCAAGCTGCACTCAGAGGCAAATACGTTATTCAAGGCCAAATTCAGCCGAAATCTGAAGCTAACAAATCAGCCGCAGAATAACCTACAAATCACACACCGTTTCAGGGTTATACGCACATCTCAAAGATTCAAAAAGCATGAATATATAGATATTTTACGGTGCATAAAATAGTGTCATTAAAAGCAGCAAATAAACTCAATTATAACTGTGTCTGATGCCACTTTTCTCTGTGATGAAGTAGCTTGTAATGTATTCCGTCAGGTGCAATGATCTTGGATGTAAAGATCCATTAAGCCTCTCGGTCTGTTTTAAAAAGCCCATCAAGGTCACTGGCTTTGGATGGCTCGGCATCATAAATGTTTCTGAATGCTGGTGTTGAGGGTAGAGGCGCGATCCAGGCCGTCGCTGTTATTACTAATGAGCTGTTTTGACAATCAGGTTGTCCTGGCAACATAAGCCTATCGGCAGAGGCATCTAAATATTATGCACGCTGTGAATGCATTAGACATTTGGGTTAGAGAAGGACAAAGCTTGCTTAGGTGCTCAAACTAACCTGCGGGCTAATGACTGCATCTAGTACCACTAGTTTGTTTCAGGTACATGCTGTAACTATAGCAGTCTCTGTTTTCAGAGAATAGATCTTGATTTAAGTTTCGCAAATGTTTTTCTTGTTCTAAGCATAAATTTAAATCATATTTAGAGAGTTTTGCGCTTAAGGCAAGACACTATATGTGAACAGCATATCACTATTAAATAACAGTACAATAAGATAATTGTTTTGTATTACAATTTTTCTGAAATGTTATGTTTAAATATCCAAACGAGGCATTATCTAATTAAATATCAACACATAAATCTGAACATTGGATAAGCCAGGTTCAAATAAGTTAAAAATTCAAAAATGTTTGCAGGAATAAAATGTTAAATACATATAAGGTGAATGATATATGAATAAACTGCTCTGTAAAAACTTTCAGAGTACACAGTAGAAAGTAAAAAACAATCTGAATTAAAAAAATAAATAAATAAATGTTTGGTGGTGGTTCAGCAAATGGATGTGTGTAAAATTAAATATTATATTTTCACAATTTAAGCTAATAAAAAACCCTCATCACTATTAATAATAAAAAAGAGCAAATATCAACAAGATAAATCTTATAAAAAACATTGAATTTATAAAAGGAATAAGTTGTTTAAGTAAACACACACACACACATATAACTTTTTTATTATTTTTTTTTATTATATATTTTATTTAAAAAGTGACAGACCAATTGTTGGTCTTATGTGGTTCAAAGTAATCTTTACAAATTTGCTGCAGAAGTGGAAATAAAAACTCATTTTGAGAAAACTGCCTCTAAAGATATATAATGTAATTGAAATCTACTGATGCAAATAGATAAAGTGTAATAATATAAACACTTAAATGTGTGTTTGGGGCGTTTTCTTTACCCTAGTCTGAAAGAAAACATGTTGTGGAAGCAAAATAGACCAAAATCTCAAAAATGACCAGCGGATGAAAAATAAATATTTGTATCTGTATATGCCTTGCCTTAAAGTAATACAAAAATAATAGTTTAATAAAGATATTTGCTCCAGATATAAGTCTTACCATCTTACACAAAGTACACATTTCTTGTTTTTTTTAGTAAAACAGATAATCAACATAAACAGCAATCTTCCTATTGCAACATCAAGGTCATGAATTTGATTCTCAGAATATGAACAGATTAAACGGGACCTTGCATTTAGTTGTTTCATATAAAAGCATCTCCTAAATGCTTTAATGTCAATGTAAATGTCCAATGATGACTAACTCAACCAGAAACGAAGTCATGAAGCTCTTCAGCAGTTTCCATAGAGATGACAGACGGACAGATTCAGCCCGAGTGACAAAAGCAACAGGTTGAGAGGAGCGACATTATCACTCGCATTACGAGGTATGTTGGAAGAAAACGAGAGAAATCAGAGATGGACAGGAGAGGATGTAGGATGAGATATGTGGGGGCTCAATTGCCTGGTGACTTTGGCTGATTGAAATTGACCCGCCGTCTGCAGTTAAAATCTTCTATACTGGAAAAACTGAGAGCTATCGTCTGGTTTTAATTTGAGTGGCTCTCATGTGGTTAGCCAGGGTGAAATTTTACATTGAACGCCTCTAATTTGATGGAGAAAAAAAAACGAAGGAGCCACAAAATGTGCCTGTCAATCAATAAGGCGACAGAGGGCGAGAACCGTGCCATAATCTGCAGAAACGGAATTAAAGCATTTGCATTTTCACATTTGAGTTCTTTTGGCATGGTAGTAAAACTGTAAGGGCCACAGAGAGTGTTTCGATTATTGATGACACAGCATTCGAGAGATTAAACTAATGGGGGAAACAGATTTGTTCCTCCTGCGGGTCAATCATCACTGAACGTTCACAAACTCAGCGGTGATTGACAGCTGGGAGAAATTAATATGACAGAACAAACTTTATTCAGGGAATAATGGCTCTGGTGCACAGGATGTCAACACTTACAATCTTCAGATTTAATGGTTATTGGCATTTTTAAAAAAAGATGCATAATTAGGCATGGTGTATTGTGAATCATTTGCTACATCTACTCTGATGTACTGTCTTTTCAATCTTTTTGAAAGTAGTCTCTTATGTTTATTTATTTGATTAAAAACACAGTAAATTTAAAATTGCTATTTAAAGATATCATTTATTTATGGCAAAGCAGATTAGAATGATTTCTGAATGATCATGTGACACTGAAGACTGGAGTAATGATGCTGAAAATTCAGCTTTGCATCGCATGAATAAATTGCATGTTAAAATATATTCACATAGAAAACTGTTTTTTAAAAATTGAAATACTATTTCACATTAAAGTTTTTAACTGCATTTTTAATCAAATAAATTCAGAGACTTTCTTTCCAAAAATTAAAAATGATTCCAAATTGTTTACCACAGTCAAATCTGTAAAAATGCTACCTGTTAATTGGTTAATGGTTAGTTCCCCTGCTTAGAAATTTCATTTAGAAATTGCTAGCAAAATGCACAAATAATTACAAAGCAACACATTGAATTAAATTTTTTTTTTTAAAAACATACTCCAACAATCTTTGTTCAGTGTATTAAAATGGTACACATATTTTAGTACTTCAGTAAGTTGGTGTATTAACAATATATACATTTTTCTTTTACTGTAAATTTACACTTAAATCCATAAAATTCTGCTATCATATATTTACTGAAAGATTCTGGCAACCACAGCTCTAAATCTCACAGATTTTATTTATTTATTTTTTAATCATAAAAAAAAGTCTATGTTGACCAAGCATAGCTTGTCATTTGTCCTCTTTATATCCCAAAGCCTGTTGGTTATGTAAAATATGTTTTTGAACACACATATAATTTCCCTCTTAGGCATCTGGCAACGGATTAACCTCAGTGACCTTATGCAGCCACTCTCACACACTACAGCATCTCTGAATATAATACATCACGATTTAACACACAGTCCCTACATGTCCCTCTCTACTGCCTCCTTCTCAAATGATGAACCATAGAAACAATCACTTAGCAACCAGATCATCTTTAGTCTGTTGGTGCCATTAATGGTTTCACTTTATTTTGATGGTCCCTTTAACACATTCTCTTGACTATAAGTAATGTTGCACCTACATTTCTACTGACTCTCATTAGACTGTTAGTAGTGTATTAGTTGACTGGTAGGGTTAGGGTTAGATTAAGTTGACACGTTCTTGCAAAGTTACTTATAGTCAGTAGAATATCTGTTGGGAGACCAACACAACAAGGAGTTAGCAGATATGAAGCAGACAGTCTACTAATATTCTTATGAGAGTTTGTTGACATGTAGTTGCAACATTACTTAGTGTCAACAGAATGCTCAAAAGGGACCATCAAAATAAAGTGTTACCCAATTAATAAAAGGGAAAATAAAGTGATTCATAAAGTGCAAGTCATTGGCTGCTGGCAATTAATAAAGCATATCAGGGAACACAAAATGAGTCGCCGTGGCTCCTGACGATATATTGAGGTCTTATGAAGCAAAACAATCGGTCTGTGCATGAAACTGAACATTATTTACAACAATATTACCTGTAGAGCCTCAGACCAACAGGGAAATCTGATTCTTTTCAGCAAACTGATTTTTTGGGACAGTTTGTTTCAGAGAAATGATTCAGAAAACTGATTCACCAGTTCATTTATGCAATCTTGCAATAACGTCACGTATATACAATTAAATTACTAAAGCACCCAATAATGATGTCTAAAGCGTATAAAAGTGAATAAACTCTTCATCAGCTCACCATTTTTCATAAACCACGAAAAACCATTAAAAAAAAAAATTCATTTGGCCCCTTCATTCAAGTTCTCAGTTCACGGATGTGAATATCAGCAGCTCACCGGTCTTTGTTCGAGTCTAACTATTTCCTCAGTTCAGTGACTGTCAGAGGACCTGGAGTCGGAGTGACTGTCAGACACATCCAAAAGTGAGTTTGATTGAGTAACTTGTAGATCTGAGCCGTGAACTGTTTCAGATGATTCAGTGAACTGGTTCAACTAGTTCACCAAAAAGAACTGGTTCAAGATAATGATTCATTCGTGAACCAGACATAACTCCGGACCGTTTGCCTGAGGCTCTGCACTCTCAGAAATAAAGGTACAAAAGCTGTCACTGGGGCGATACCTTTTCAAAAGGTACACTTTTGTACCTATTAGGTTCAAATATGTACACTTTAAGTACTAATATGTACCTTTAAGGTACCAAAATGGACCCTTTGGGTACAAACATGTACCTTTTGAAAAGGTACCGCCCCAGTGGCAGCTTTTGTACCTTTATTTCTGAGAGTGTGGATTACAGGTAATAATGTTGTAAATAATGTTCCCTTTCAGTCGGTCACTCCAAATCACGTTGGGTGACTGACGAATTGGGATTTCGCTTAGAGAGACCAATCCACTTCGAGTGTAACTAAATGAGCCAATGCACATTGGCATGCGATTATTGCATCCAGCTGCCGCTGATCACAGCGTGAGTATAAGTAGGCAGCAGGTGCAGCGCATATTCAGGTTTTCGCTGAGGAGCCGAGCTGGTGACCCGGCTGCTCAGCGGTGGTACAGCAGCCGTGGCGACAGGACGTGACGTCTCCGTTCCCTCCTTCAGGGAACGAGGGTTACATACGTAACCGAGACGTTCAGTTTCTTGCACAGACCAATTGTTTCACTTCATAAGATCTCGATATATCGTCAGGAGTCATTGGTATTAATTGTATGTTCCTTGATATGCTTTATTTGACTCTTAAATGCAGGTAGCCTTGCATTTTATGAATCCTCTTTACTGTTCAACTCATGAAAAAAAGTAAGAAAACAAATGTAATTCAACATACATTTTCAATATATAAATGATTAGATGATTTTTACTGGATAACAGGATGAAAATTCTGATTAAGTGTGCATTTGTCATTGTAACTTTTAATTAATAACTAATGTTCTTTCATCAATCTTCAAAAAAAATAGATATACATTTTTGATCTTTATACACTTTGGGGTCGCAAAAAGTGCTGTTGTACTTTACTAACTCACCACGCTGACTTCATAATAGTTGAGACACACCGTGAAGATTCACTGAAGAGACGTGAACAATGGCAGCTGGAGGAAGGTCTACGATAACGAGTGAGCTAATGAAGGGGAAGGTAAAGTTTCTCATCTGAACACCGATAACCTTGGCTATAATTACTGACCAAAGTCATTCAAATGAGGTCTAAGGCAAAATAAATGAGAATGAATAGAGATATAATCCTGCACTGCAAAAGCTTCATCACCACCGGAAGAGTAATACATCTCTTTTAAATGTCCTTTATGTGCAGGGAAAGGTAGCCTTTCAATGGCAAAGTTATTATCTGTCAGCAAGCAAGGTTAAAGGCGAGAGAGATCCATGGAAATCAGAATTGGAAAAGAGCGGGCATATTCGCTAAGGAAGGCATTTTTTATCATATCGGAGTTCATAATAGATGATCAGTGTCATAAAGAATGATGAGGCTGCTACGTCGTTATTTAAAAAGCCAGCGAGAGACTCATTTTCATCCAGTTCAGACGGAGTCGCCCACATGTAGATGAGCTGGAAAGAAAAGTGTTGCTACGTATGCCAAACTTAAACAGATTCAATTTGTCTCTCTCTCTCTCTATATATATATATATATATATATATATGTATATATGTATATACATACATACATACATAATTCATTCTGACACTCTCACACACTTACATTCTCTTTTCACATACATACATTCTCCTTACACATGCATACATTTCTACTCTCACACACATACATTCTCCATTCACATACATGCATCTCTATTCTCTCACACACATACATTCTCCTTAAACACACACATACATTTTTGCTTTCACACACATACATTCTCCATTCACATACATATAGAATGTATGTATGTCTGAAGAAAATATGTGTATGTAAGAGAAGTATGTATGTATGTGAGAGATAGAGAGAGAGTATAGTGGAAACGGAAGGCAGGTAGCAAGCACACTCGACTCGGGCCGATTCTGGCCCGAAATGCGGCACTGTCAACTCAGTCTTGGCATCGGTGAGAAGATAATGGGCCTGAGCCGCGCCGACTCTACAAAACACTTCTGGCTGTTTCTCTATGGGCCAATCTCGGCTGAAAGCTGTTGTATGTGCGGTAGGTCCGCACTCGGTGTAGTTGTGCGCAGCGTAACTACGTTTTGCCCGAGTTCTTTTATAGTGTGTGAGAGTGCCAGAATTGAATTATGGCTTGTACGGCCCCTCACACACACACACACACATACACACACATACACATAATTTTTTTTTTAATATACATAATGTTTTTTTTAATATACCTTTACTCAGGAAACATGCATATCATAGAGCAAAATGAAAGTCTTTTACATTGCTATAAATAAATAAATAATTACAACAAATAAATACATACATTGTGTGTATACACTTTCTGTTAAATGTTTGGAATAATTACGAATTTTAAAATTTTCTAAAGAAGTCAGCAAGTCTGCATTTATTTGATCAAAAATACAGTAAAAAAAACTGTAAAATTGTGAAATATTATTACAATTTAAAAGAAGTTTCATACTTGAATACGTTTTAAAATGTAATTTATTCTAATAATGGAAAGCTGAATTTTCATCAGCCATTACTTCAGTCTTTGTATTTAAAAATATGTAATTTTAAAATATTTCACGTTTTAAAAAATATATTCAAATAGAAAACAGTTATTTTAAATTGCAATAATAGTTATATATAATATAATATAATAAATATAATATAATATAATATAATATAATATAATATAATATAATATAATATAATATAATATAATATAATATAATATAATATAATATAATATAATATAATATAATATAATATAATATAATATAATATAATATAATATATAATATAATATAATATAATATAATATAATAATATAATATAATAGTCACGGATCTGTCTGTCATTCCTCACCATGTCATCACAAAGAGCACCCTCACCTGAATACTAATCACCTGCACCTGTTCCCAATCACCACAGTCACTTAGCCAAAGTACATATGCACACACCTCAGTCTCACTCATCGTCCGGTCTCGTCTCAACGAAGTGGACTCTCCTGGCTTACCCAAGCTTTGGATCTATGAAATACATACCTGTTCTCCTCACGTCCTGTTCTCCTCTTCAACATCTGTCTCCTCCATCATCATCCTCCAATCTTCTGTGCAGCCATTACTGAGGTGTGTGCTCTCCAGCAAGTCCTCTATCTCCTGTAAGCAAAGACAATTCAATTATTTCTCTGCTCATCAAATATCGTTTTGGAAGATCAACTCCCCTGCTATTCACCCATATTGCGCTCCGAACTCATTCTGTTTAATAAAGTGTTTTCATTAAAATACTAACATCTGTCCTGAGTCTACTTCCATGATAGAAGACCGGACCTTTACCGACTACAGTGACATAAGCTCCACTTTTGATCCTGCCAAAGTCCTACTCTCCATAACCCAAGATGGCCGTCCCATTGAGTACTATGTTGAGGAGTTCCTCCAGCTCACCCACCAAGTGCAGTGGAATGATGGGACATTAAAGGTTGTATTCTGGAGTGGTCTCAATGATCTTCTGTATCTCAAAGCACCAGCTGCTGCAACCCCTGGCTCGCTGGCACAATATATTGATCATGTGTTATTACTAGCGGGTTCTCCCTTCACAGTGGGTGAGATCGACGAGGATGCTAAAGTCACTCCAGTCCCAAAGTCTAGCCCGCCTGTAGAGAGTATGGCAAGCCCGCCTGTAGAGAGTATGGCAAGCCCGCCTATAGAGAGTATGGCAAGCCCACCGACGGTTGGCCCAGCGCTACTGGATATGGCTCTACCGCTGGAGTTTGCTGTGCCCATCCTAACCCCAGCCCTCCGTCTCCTGAGTTCCCCAAGCCAGCCAGCTCCACTCCTCGCAAGCGTCCTCCAGTACCTGTACCTCGCAAGCACCCTCCAGTGCCAGTCCCCCATTTGGAAGATCAACTCCCCTCCCCTACCCATATTGCGCTCCGAACTCATTCTGTTTAATAAAGTGTTTTCAGTAAAATACTAACATCTGTCCTGACTGTGCGTTCACACCAGACGCGACTTGCGCGAATAAATCACGCTATTCGCGTGTAGTTGGATGCTTGAACATTGAGTTTACTCACTTCATTCGTGCGTGAAATTCGTTTCACAACAGACGTGAATTCGCGTCAAGGAGGGGCTTCTGCCAGGCGACTCCAGTCTCTACTACTAGAGTAAGCTCAGATTTCAGATTTTTCTGCTCGCCCAAAACGCTCAATTCGCGCCTCCTCATTTGCGCGAATCGCGCCGCAGGATGTCTATTCACGTCTTTGCATTGACTTAACATGTAAATCACTCGCGCTTAACGCCTCATTCGCGTCTGGTGTGAACGCACCATGAGTCTACTTCCATGACAGTAATGTAATATAACACACACACACACACATACATACATGTTCCAGCTTTAAAATCTGATAATATGTGCCATGTTTGAAGCTGTTGTAAAATTGAATTCAATGTATGGATTTCATTTGAATTCTATTTTATTGTGATTATTATTTCTAATAATTGTGTTACTGTATTATACGTTATTGTTTAGAATATAAATTGATTCTGTTATTTAATTGTATTATATTTAATAATAATAACAATAATAATAATAATTATTATTATTATTATTGATGTATTTATTGAATGCACTGACAACAGTAATGAGCCACTTGAGGACATTTGTGAGGTGATTTTAGTGGTTTCAGGAAACCTAATTTATGTTGTGTCTCACAACACCCCTTAACTAAAGTAAAATCATTTACTCACAGCCTCGACTGGCTTATTGTATTATTTATTTTTGTGTCCAAATGAGGAGGTTATGATGGATGAGCATACCTCCAGAGAACTGGACAAAACAGTGTCAGTACTGGTAATTTAGATCTATTAATTCATACGTTCACAAAGCATCTCATTCATATTCAGAGACGCAGATATTCAAAGCCTGCAGTGTTTTCTATGTTTGTCAGACACCAGGGTGTTGAAATGCACACGTATTAGACAAAAGCATACTCAAGGTGACCTGACAACACGCCTCATCCCAGCTGAAGCAATGCAAACCACCAACAGCACGCCTGGAGTGCATCTGTCACCGCTAGCGAAACATGCACCCGACCACCCAACTATAAAGCATTGACATGCAGGATGCACTTAAATAACCTTGTACGAGATAACCTCGACAACACTGTGTAAAAACGGCTAATCGGCTGTGTGTGTGTGTATGCGATGTAGCTGAAGGAGATAGTGGGATGTCTGCTGTAGGAATCATTCAGTGATTAATGATACAGTCGCATTGGCAGATCGCAGCGGTGACCTTCAAACAGTCTGAAATGTGTTTAGCCTCTTGTATTTTACCCCGCTTCGCCTTTCATCCTTCCGTTTGTCAAGGTTTCGGGGCAAAAGGCTGAAAATGGGTTGAGAAAGTGACATGAAATACCCTTGACCCTTGCTTGACCATTTTCACACGACGCAGTTACAGCGATTCATGCTGTTCTCAGGACTGTGAAGTATTCTTGAATACCCACAATCCTCTGAATCATTTGTTCGCTTTCTCTTTACTCAAGAAAACAGTCTGCCCTGTTGCTCACATTAGACAAAAGACAGACACAAAGCAATGTTTTTAAGTCTAGTACAGGCCAAAAACATCCTTTCAGATTCACACTTTATATTACATTTACTAGGAGTGAAATGTCAGCGTGCACCAAAGTAGTAGTTCAGCAAACATGCATGTAGATATCCACACAAAATATTGATTATTTTATACATCAAGCACATATACGGCTATTTCATAGGATCTGAGAATATAATTACAATGATTTTTAATTATTTTTTACATTTTTATAATACATTCAATTGTAATGTCATCACTTCTCTTCTAAAGCAAAAAAGTAAATATGAATGAATTAATAAATTATAAATATAATTTATAATAAATAAATGATCACAGTATAACAGTAGCCCATTTGACACAAGCGCAATATTATAAGTCTTCTGAAATCATATGATAGCATATCATGAGACGTATACAATAGACTACATTTTTGAGGTTTTTTATGTTTTTTTGAAGCTTGAATGTAAGGGTCAATTAAAAGTGACAGAGGGTTTTCATTTTCAGTTGAACTATTCCTTTAAGAAAAGAAACAAATGATATACACAGTGTCACTGAACCATAATTCAACACTTCAACATCTCACTGGACAGAAAGCAAGCGAGGAAGCGCGAGAGAGAGACCGCACTACTATTTAATTTGACTTTGTGAGCACCGGATATGAAAATTAAATCAAGACTAATGAGCAATGAACAATAAAAGGAGAAGATAAACGGTCCAGCGGCTGCCAGACGGACAAGGTTGCTGAAGTCGAATAACTTTATTCCTTCATAATTCCTCCATTCAAAAGCGCACTAAGGCAATCAAATCCCAATTTTTAGGAAATGCCATCTTTGGTACATTTGGCTTGACTTCCATCAGAATAATTTCCTCTAAAATGCTAATGAGAAGAAACAGAAGAGAAACCAATGGAAAAAGGCACAGAACAACAAAAGGGCTTTCTGAAAGAGATGTTATTAAAGGACTAGTCAACGCTGCTAAAGTCTGAGGGGGAAAAAAAATTCAAAATGGCAATTTAATGCAGTCTGAAAGTCTTTACAGATGAAAACGTTGCGATTTCAAAGGAATATCGGCCTCCCAACAAAAATAACTTATGTTTATTCCACTTATATTATAAAATTCCCAAGAAACGGCATTTGGTATGTTCCCTTTGACAAAAGATTGTGCAGACATTGGGGAATATTGTCTTTGCCCGCAGAAAGACAGAAACTCAACGAGCACGATAAGAGGATTGGAAAAAAACTTCTAACACAGCTAGGATAAAATGTTTTTCAAGGTAATGCTGTTTCTCCCAGAGGACGACGAACAATAGCTGTCTTCATATTAAAAACAAAAAAAATAACACTTATTAGAAAAGCAGAGATGATGTTTTCTGGTCTAGACATCTGTGTACAAGCATTAGATTTGTCCTGACTTACTTTCTGAACTCTAAAACAACTCAGAAGACTAACTTCTAGTGCATTTGTTTTAGCATTCATACTCCTAAGTTGTTTAATAAAGTAAGAAACACTTGTGAGTATCTAAACCAAATAAATATAATTAAAAGATGCTGCAAAACATGTCCATGACCTTTATGTAACACCAACAGCAGACTAGAGAATATCTGTGGTTGGGCTGCAGGGTCGCTGGTTATTGGATGATTTCAATCAATTCACACCTTGCCGAGTGCTCTAAACACTTATTGAATATTCAATTAGTCGAACAAGCTGCAGTGACGACTCTGTGCACCCAGAGAGAATCTGAGAAAATCTTTCCTCTCCAGAGGAGAAACAAGGTAGGAAACAACTTCAGAAAAGCAAGCATAGGGGGAACTCATATTTATGCACACACAGACATGGATCTAAATCTGGAGGATCAATTATATCAATATTATTTATCTCTATATCACCCATGCAGCTCCAAAACTGCTCTATGTTAAAGGATTAAGACAATAAAGACTAATTAATATAAACTATAATATTAACTAAATAAACAAATATAAAACACTACTACTATTACTCATTATTATTATTATTATTACTACTACTACATTTGTAACCATATATAAATACTATGAAAACATAGCTAAATATTTACACTTAAGGAATATATTTTTCTGGTCCCAAAAAAAAAAAAAAACATAAATAAATAAACAAATTAATTAATTAATAAACATAATAATAAACATAATAATAATGATTCAATTTGCCACCATATATAAATACTAAGAAAATATAGCAAAATATTTACACTTAAGGGTTGTTGTTGTGTTTTCATGTAAGTAAGTAAATAAATATTATTGATTAAATTTGTCATCATATACAAATACTATGGAAAAGTAGCAACATATTTCCACTTAAGGGAAATATTTTTTTCTGCCCCAAATTAAATAAATAAATAAAATGTATAATTGTAATTTATATTTTGAAATGTATATTTTTATTAAATAATAAAAAAATATTGACTCAATACTATGAAAATATATATTTCTGAAGTATTTTATAAGACTTTCTGTTTTATCCACCCCAACACAAAACTAAAAATCTATACACTCACCCTAAAAACTTTACTTGGCCTCAAAAATTCAAATATGAAACGAGAGAAATACGAAAGTTGATGAATATGTAAATGTGGAGTTACAGAGATGAGGAAGAGCTGAGAAAATGAGCAGTAATTGTTCTTTGTGACTGTGTGCCGGAGCCAGTCTAGATGACACAGATACTGTATAATGACAGGTAGAGTCCAGTCGAATCAGGAAGTGCTTCCTTTTGAAATTAACAGCCCATCAAGGTGAGATGGCAATCTCATAAAGCAGACACATCACTGCCTCATTAATCAAATCATGAAGATGAGTCTCATTTCAAAGCTCAAAGGTCTGAGCTTGTTCATTTTCATCTGCCTTCCTCAGCCGAGAAAGTTTGACCACCAAAAACACTTCTCAGAAAATTAAAATGCTAATTGGAAAAGCAATATGATGGTATTATAATTCTGCAACATTATAATTAACAATATAATCATTTAAATCCTGATTATAATATGTTTAATTATTTGAGAGCTTTTATTTTATAAGGAATTAAATTATTGCTATGAGATTATGATGCTAAAATATGTTGCTTCATCCACCAGACCAAAAACCTAGTATCTAATGTGTGCCTGGAGGGATGCAAACTTATCAGGGGTGGAAAAAAATAACACCTCTGATGTGAAAAAAGATGTGACGAACAAACTTGTCATCTATGAAAACCCATAGATATGAAGCTGGATGCGTGTGATGCTAACGTTCAAAAGCATCAGTTTTCAAATCTCCCACCATATTAATATTGTTTTGAAGTCATAGCATGATATTCTTCAAGTAATTGTGCGAAAAGTATGCTTTATTAATCGCAACTCTGTAAATTTGTGTGAAAGTGTTCATTTATTTTGGAAACTGGTACGTAAATCCCATGAGACCAGGTAGTTTTTTCCCCCCAAACAACAACTGTAATATTCCTCACTTTTTAAACAGTTTTGTTTAAATTATTCTTTATTTGCCTTAAAATTATTATTTATTATTATTATTATTATTATAATACGTAAAATTCACTTCAAAGAATCTGCCATTTTTCATTTTTACTCATGGAGATAATTCATGGAAAATGTGTCATGCTTAAGTGGAAGATGTCTGCCACCTGGTGGAAAACAAACACTTTTAAAAATGAAAATGACAGGAGATTACCTATATAATCAGTAGATGGAAGCAGAGGATCAATCATTGTCTCACTTACCCTTTCAACTCCTTAATATACTTATTTTTCGCATGTTTTGCTTTTGGATTTACGTTTAGACTTCATAAAATCAATATTATAAACATTTAAAAATCCCTTTTGGCAAAAAGTGACTAGTTTGCATCCCTGTTAACAATCTCCTCAGTTTCTCTCGAATGTAACATAACATAACTATTTTAATAATTTATTTGAGCGACAATTACTCTGAAATAATCTGATATTCTCAGGCAACAGTGTTAAATGTTGATTGACCCAATGATTTAGAAAAACAACAGGTTAAGCTTACCAGTCTCTGTTTGAGGACTGCTGTCCTCATTTTAATGCATTGCTTTTCATTTTCCCGTTGTCTTTTTCTGTTCTGCTTCCTGGTGGGAGGTTGATATGTTCTCACTTCATAATAAAAAATATTTTGAACTCATTTAAAATAAAATAAAATGTTTCCTTTCATTATTTTCTAACAAATAAGCTTTTGATAATTTATTGTATTTTATTAAGATTTTCACAGAATGATTTCGGCAAAATGTGGCACCCCTTCGATTTCATGCCAATATGCTCTGCGTATTCTTATTTTTGTGCCCCTGTTTAAGTATCATTCATGTCTATACCAAATTTCCATCATGTCAGGGTCCTAAACAAACAAATAGGCAATGGTAAAAGCAAGGTTTGTTTGGAGAGCAACATTATTACATTTCCTTACTAAATGTTGTATATAAAAGACTGGTTTCTCAATTTCCAGCTGTAAGTGAGAGTATTATATATTAAGCGTTTTATTGCCTTTTTAAGTCTCAACAATAACGACAAAGCGTATCTACCAAAATGAAGATGGACGTCTAATAAATTTGCCAAACTCTCCAGCTAAACTGCTCTCAATCTTCACTGACAGTCCAAATGGCGGAAGAAAATGTTTATGGAGAACAAACTCTAGACGATGTCCTCCTTCCCCATTTCATGGCTGGCTAGTGTGACAGGTACTGACGCGTGAGGATGATTGATTGCCACTTTGCTGAACAAAGCAATTAAGTCCAATAGAGAAGTTGTTTTGGGGAGAGGAGGAGAGTTTTCATAATGAGACACGCTTTAGAAAAGCTCTCAAAAAACTACAAATGAAAATTAATGATACGAAAGGAGACGGAAAAATAGCGAGAGATGCTATTATAAGTTGGTGGCCTTTATTCACAAAGTGTTGCAACAATCACTACGATGCATAAGCCACTTTGCATTTGCAATCTATTTTATTGGAACAGTGCATGAAGACTAAGACTCGTATCACACATGATATTTATTGCATAGTAAATATTTCATTGTTTTTTACATTTAATACTGTATGAAATTCTGTTTGCAACCCATTTTACTTCCATAATGTATGAAGACTTAAGACACAATGTGCCAATTATATCACCAGAATTGTTTTCTCAGTCAATACAGATTCACAAGTCTCATTCAACATCCACAGATATTCCATATTTAAATATTGTATTTCTGATACACAGCAATATTAACTCGATCGCAGTGCTATTAGGCTGTTAGGTTTTTCCACCTTGAGTCTAGAAAGGGCATCTGAGTTCATTCGATTGCAATTCATTGGGAACCATAGAGGTCATACAACAAACATTAAGTGTCCTTGGGTAAAATGAAGTGTAGTGTACAGCCGGTTTCAGTTTCGATTGCTTCAATTCCACCCTTCGACTTACACCGACAGCGAGTGATGGAGTCTCATCATTAGCTGCACAGACACTCAGTGTTCCTCAATCAAGAGAAGCAGCCAAACTAATGAGCAGGTCAGACCCTTGAACATCCCTGTATAACACAACTAAAGCGCTTGACCTGAGGACATTTAGATGGAAAATAATGATATCAGCTGCATCACTCATATCTGCAGCTTTCTAAACTTAATTACATTGTTCTGTTCCTCCTCTGCGCAGTTAAACAGTGATAAATGTTATATATTTTAATAGCATTTTAATACATTTATACTGCATCCTAGAAATATAATCCTTTAAGTAGACTAAGTACGTAAATAAATAAATGCAATATATTATATTATATTATATATAGGAATTGTTTGTGTCCCAAAAATGTTCCTTTTTTAAAAATAAACAAACAAATAAAGTCATTTAAGAGAAAATAGCTTTTAGATAATTATTTATTTTATTACTTATATATCAAAGCTCTGTTTAGTGCTGTAGCTTATATGTGGCTGTTCCTTCTTTCTTTCTTTCTTTCTTTCTTTTTAAATGGTAGCTTTATTGTAGTGTAACTGCTTTAAATAGGAGTAGCTTTTAGTTAGGATAACTTCAGGTTCAAATAAACAGTTTGAAGAGGTTTGTGGTGCATTTTGCCAATTAAAGGGAATATTTCATTCTGATCGGCTCTATTTATGCTGGTTATTCTCTAAAACGCTGTGAACTCTTATCTTTTATCTTTCAAGAACGGTCGAGAGTTACTCAAAATGACCTATTTTCTTTGACACACTTATGTTAAGTCACAAAGGTTTCTTTTGAGATGAAAGGCAAAAGTATACACAAGAGTTGTGTTTGCGTTCATGAAGCCTTCATAAGCTATTGATTTAATTTTCCTTTGGGATTCGACTGTCAGAAAAGAGAAATAAAAAACATTTAGTGTTCTAATGCAGAAATACCACCGGGGCTCTGCAGTTAAAAGAGCTTAATTAAACCGGCCTCGTCAGGTCGTCTACAGAGACTCCCTCCAACACTCTGAACCAAGACCGACACGGGATAACAAAAATGTCAAACACTGAAAATGGATTTTTGTTGTTGTTGTTTTGCCTGTGCCAAACTCTTAAAACTTGGGCATAAAAAATAATAACAAGCCGTGTGACAGCGAGCCGCCAGTGCCTGGGTTTTATGTAAGTGTTTTACAGGGAGTTTTGCTTTATGAGCATTATGCAATGATGTTAGCGCTTGTCTTCGAGGGAGTGAGAAAAAAATAAAAATCACCATACAATTTATTCAGCTGTTCTCCACGACTGCCAAGAACACAATAAATGAACTACAAATGTATGAATGTGGATCTTCTGCTAAAGAAAACAGCAATGCATTAAGGATCCGTCCTATACAGCAGCAAGAAAGATTTCAGTGTACTTTCTAGTCAATACAAGTGAAGAGATTTTGAAAACTGAAAAATAGCAATGTTTAACGAAAATTGCCATGCAGCTTATTGAGTAGAGATGATATTACTTTTGTAAGCAGGGTCAATTTTGATGTCTACATCAAATTAAATTTACAAAAGTTATTTTATATATAAAGAAAGTATATTTAATGCAAGTAAAATTAATGATTCAAATAACATTTGAGAAACTAAAATGAAAATATGGGTGAAATAATGTTCCATCTTCATTTAGCATAACAGATTAAACACATGTTAAAGTGAAACAACATAATTATTCTGACCTGTACTTATTAAAATATATAAAGAATGTGATCATACTAAATTTGATTATGTTTTAAATATTAAAACTTCTTGCTGAGAGTTGGGTAAAACCTAGTAGTTTGAAGGATAGATTGGTAAAGATTTAAAATGAAAATGAATTACGGTAGTATTTTAGGACTGAACTGCGTGGTCCTTAAATAGAGTTTTTAATGTCACCTAATGATTCTTGTTCTAAATATGCCTGACAAGATTTTTTGGTATAAACTATTGTTACAATGAATGCCTTTTTTTCCCTGTAATTCATGGTAAAAAGTGTATGACAGCTGTATTTTTTTTCTAAGAAAAAACAAATGAAACAGGACACATTCTAAAATATGTAAAACATTAAGCTGTATTAAACTTTTATTGTTTTGATGCAATGAATGAAATTAATCAATTCCCACAGGTGAACACTGAAGGAGGAACAAGCCATTTGTAGACATCGAACAACTAGTAAACAACTTTACAAAACAATAAAGCGACTGCATAGCAACATTAAAACACATTTGCAACTATGTAGCAACACCTTGGCAACCAGCCATAGCAACCAGACATTCGTGCACGCTGACGTTCTCTTGGCTGTGAAGCTCAGTCATGTTTTCCTCGGGCCGGTGAAGCCTTCAGCGAAACCTCATTAAAACTCTGTTGATCTGCAGACTGTGAGGTCAGAGAACAGCAGCTCTGCAGCCCCTCAACACTTCTGACCTTTAGACTGTAGTTTGAGCTTGTGTTCGTGTCATTGCCTCTGTTTGGGATGGAGTTTTGGTGTCGGCCAGCATACAGTAGCAGCGATTGGTCATCGCTTTCAACACTCAAGATGATCTGTAGTTCTACAAATGTCAAATCAAAATATATGGTGTAGACTAGTTATTGAAAAAAAGGCTAGACGGCCACACGACATGCTTTGAAGAATGGATTGTCACCCTTAAAAAAGAAGCTTATTTCCTTTTCATGAAGTCGCTGGAGAAATAAAACAAAACGAGTCCAGAATTACACTGTAAACTGATTTTTTTTTTTTTTTTTAAGTTGGTTTAGAAGAAAATTAATCATTTATTTTATAAGAAAATACTATTTCAGTCTTTCTCCTTTTTTACTTTCTACTTCAGTCTTTCTACTTTCTGACTAAAAATAGTTTTTACCCCCATTCATGCATTCATTCATTCGCTGCCTATTATTTGGCAAGTTAAATATAAAATATTTTTTGGTTTTTGGGATGTTTCACATCTTTTACTATATAATAAATAAAATAAAAAATTACATAGAATTAAACAAATTGAACAATATCAAATTATTAATTAAATAATATATATTAAATATTATAATAAAAATTGCATATGCATGTAACTCAAAAAAACATTATAGTAAAAAAATGATTAAAAACATTATAAAATGTTTATCTCTAGGTTACAAAAAACAAAAAAACAAAAAGGAAGTAAATTGGTGTTATTGATCCTCTTTGTTGGTCAGATTTTCTACTTTCATTTAAGATCAAATCATGCTAGAAAACATGGACCCAAATAAATTCATACATTTAATTTCATTCATACAGATGACAAGCACAGAAAGTTTGAGATGTCCACATATCAACTCAAAAAGACATTTTCCTAAAAAGCAGTTTTGTAGAATCATATCACACATTTCTCTTCAGCGTTTGACCGTTTACAAAAAATACTCGATATCCTAAAAGAATAATGATCTTTTTGCTTCTCTTCTCTGTTCAGCTTACAAGAGCGTTTCTGTATAAGTGCTGTGTAAAAGTTTGGGGTTTAAAGTTAATAAGCTGAACAGATTTCTCATTTACCCCTGCCTACCATCTCCTCAATACTGCCGGGAAAAGCAGCTCTCCGGCACGCAATAAGGGAAGCAGTTAAATTTAGCAATTATCCTTCTCTGGTTATATTGCACTATAGGAGAGAGCCGAGAAAATGAGAGTCTTTGTGCACTCTCATTGGCTGGATAACCCTGCCCTCCTCTCTCTGCCCTCCACGGTCACCCTTCCCCAGGGACATTGTTGTCACTTCGCTTTAGCAGTAACGCTCAGCAAGGCTTGGCAGTAGTAATAGCTTTTGATCCAGACAAACCCGTGGCTAAATGAGCTCAGAGGAACTGCCTCCTTACCCCGGCCGGTGCTGGACATCAGTGACTTTCAGCACAAACATCTGCCTGCATGCAGCACCAGGGACTTTACTTTGGAAACAGAAGGTTAGAAGTTGACTTTAATGGTCAAAGCATAAATGAAAACATGTTGCAATTCTGAATTTTGATCCTGGTAATGAACACATACCAGGAAGCTTTGAGATTGAACCAGAAATAGACTTGTCAACTACTTTGAGTATAAAACGCAACATATTTTGAAGAATGACATAAACTACGATTCAAAAGTGTGGAGTTGGCAAGAATTCCCACATAATAATCAGAAATGTTTCTTGAGCAGTGTTACGAGCCAGGGGTTTTGTTTTGTTGTTCCCTCCTCCTTTCCTTTGTTATTTGCTCTCTGCTGTCCTTTGCAGCATTTGGACCAATCAGGCACACAATTTTGCATTTGATTTAACAAATCAATTAGTTATTAGATTAACAAATAGTCACAGACCCCTCACCCAATACACATACTCGGTGCCAGTAGGTCTGTCAATGACTTCAGGCCCCCGGTTCCATGGCAACCCATCAGATAACACTAGTTTTATTGCTCAAAGGAATGCAAATGCAGAGCAACTCTTACTATCTTTTTCCTATAGGAAAGACATTATGCCATAAAAATGGACTCTTCTCTAATTAATTCATAGAAAAACCTTTCTTTGAATGAACACATATTCAGGTCATTGTGTATATTATTACTGTTCTTGTATATGTTTTTGTGTATTGTATACTGTTTTATGCATGCTTATGATAGATCACTTGTTAATATCACTTTAATTCATACCATGTCTGGTCTCTATCAATTTGTCTTCAGATGATCTAATTGAGAGTGAATATTACATGTTGATACCTATGCAACATATTAGTGTCCTAAGAATCTTTAATAGTTTGTATATCAACTTCCAATCTAACCCCTTTGCAAATTACCATGCTCTCAGACAAAGGGTCATAAAACCCCCCAGTATTTCCAAACTCCCGCTTGGAAATTCAGCCTTTCTCATTGGTCAAGCCCATCCTGAGAGGTGTGACTCTTCGCAGACCTTAAAGGGCTCATGCACAGTTCCGCCTTGCCTCTCTTCTGCAAAAGCTCTTCTGCTAAATCTCCGGATTGCTGCCCGTGTGGAAAGCCTGAGCCGGTACCGGCATGCCCAGGGGGCTCCAACATATCTCAGTCTGCGGTTCTGTTAGATCCTAGAAGGATGTGAGCTAGAACTCTTCTGGACCCTTAAGTTTTGTGCCAGGCCCTGCGGCCTTGACTTTCCAGTCAACCAAAGCTCCTCAGACCTCAGATGATCTCTTTCTTGGCTCTTTTTCACTTTCTACCTGGGAAGGAACTCCCAATCACCACCGAGCCAGAATAACATCTTTTGGAGTTCATCACCCTTCAAACCCGGGAGAACTTGAAGAACTCCAATACCACCAAACCTTTAAACCATCAGAACTTTCATCCGAGACTGCATCCGGACACAAAGGAAGTGCAAGTACCATACATTTACCTAAACGAAACGTATAAGTTATAGACCCCGTTATAAACGGCGCTGATGGTTTTACTCAGGTGGTTAACTGACTCTTTCCATAACTGCATTCTGTTTTCTCTAATGGCTTCATTCATCCACTTTAGCTCCCCTTTTGTATATACGCGTGAGTGTATGTTTGTTTGTTTAGATTAGTTATGTGTGTTAGTGTTTAGTTAATAAAAGTTGTGTGCACAAATTACATGAGTTTCTAGTTCTGCCTTGCAAATTAATGTCCCTTTACGATTTTCGATCCTTACTACATGCTCTAATGCATTAATACTTAGGAAAGTATTTTCTGTGGCCACGAAAATATCCTTTCTTAGAGTTGATATGAACTTACACTGAATGGTCGCTGGACGAACAGATCAGTTGATGGCAATTTAATTCTGCTACAGTTATTACCAGCCAATATAAATAATTGTAATTAATCATAATTAATTGTAATTATTTATATACAATTCCCTTTTAAGGTAATTTGCTACACCTTCTAAATGTAGGATTTGCGATTGGCTGGTTGAACTGCCGGATTTGAACCAATCATGGACCGTGGCCTGTGATATAAGCTGCTCCGGTGACAGGAAGATTTTGAGTTTTGTTTGAGTTTTCTATTTATTTTTGGTATATAATTATATTTATTTTTGATTGTTTCATTTTGATTATTTTTATCGGTACACCATTGTAAATAAAGCGAACCACTTTTGCTACTCCAGTCATTTGTCTTTGTGTTGCTTCGTTGCAGTTGATCTCAGGAAATTAAAGCAATGGCTATCCTTATTATGTTTGCTCTTTTCCATACCCCGAATCACTAGGGGGCGTAACATAATTTGGGGGCTCGTCCAGGATCCTTTCTCAGCATCGATGAAGTCCTCAAGGAAGGAGCTATGGGATAGCTCCTTCCTGGGAAGTACTGTTGCGGGCCGACATGGGTGACTAGGTGAGTGTTGAAGTGATATCCTGGGTAGTTTAGAATATGGTCGGTAAGCTTCGTGATGTCTTCGACCGTGCTTAGGTTAATTGAAAATCTGTCATTGTACCTTATTGAGAAATGTCGTAAGGACGACCTGTTAGTAATAGCTGATCACTTCCAAATCTCTGTTAATCGGCAATTGTTAAAACATGAAATTAAGAGGTACAACTGAGGCGGCTGGAGTTGGAGGAGGGGAAGCTCTCGTCCGGGTCCACTGGCCCGTCTGCTTCTGACTCAGTAAGTACAAATACAACGGAGAATGCTTCGTCTACCTCCGGTTTTGATGTGAGTAAAAACTTTTCATTAGTGCCGCTGTTTAGAGAGATGGAAGTGGACAGTTATTTTGGAGTGTTTGAGAGAGTTGCTGTGTCATTGCATTGGCCAAAAGAAGTATGGTCATTGTTGTTGCAATGTAGATTGGTTGGAAAAGCCATGGAAGTTTTTTTCTACCTTGTCTTTGGAAGATAGCTTGCAATATGAGACCGTGAAAGCAGCTATTTTGCGTGTGTATGAATTGGTGCCCGAAGCCTATCGGCAGAAGTTTAGAAACCACAGGAAGAGCGGTAACCAGACCTTTGTTGAGTTTGCACGTGAAAAAGGAGTATTATTTGATAAGTGGTGCGCTTCGAGTCAGGTTGATGATTTTTCTTCCTTGCGTGAATTAATGCTCCTCGAAGATTTTAAAACATGCATGTCTGAACGAATTGTTTTGTACTTAAATGAACAGAAGGTGGCAAAGTTGTCCACTGCTGCTGTGTTAGCAGATGAGTTTGCATTAACGCATAAAAGTGTGTTTTATTCTATGCGTGGTGGCGACAAAAACAGTTCTGCTGGTTCCTCTCTGTGTACCATTCCATCATAAATAAAAGTAGAACAGCCAAGAGAGAAGTAAGTGTTTGTTTTTACTGCCATAAGGTGGGCCATGTAATTGCAGATTGTGGGATGTTGAAGAAAAAACAACAAAATTCTTCTGCTGTACAGTCTGTAGGTTTGATTAAAACACTGTCTGTTCCTCCTGATGCTGTTTATGAATCATTCATGTTCAAAGGTTTTGTGTCTTTCAGTGGTCAACCTGGTGATCAAATTGGAGTGTGAGTGTTGCGGGACACTGGGACAGCGTGCTCGGTCATACGTGGAGATGTCTTACCATTCTCAGAGGACTCTTATCTTGGTTCCAGTATTCTAGAGCAAGCTATCAGTATGGAAGTAGTGAAGGTGCCATTGCACTGAGTACACTTACAGACTGAGTTAATTACAGGATTTGTAGATGTGGGCGTACGACCTAGTGTTGAGTTTATTTTATGTAATGACTTGGCTGGGGGCAGAGTGTTACCTGTGTTGGAATTGTTGGATAGACCTGTTATCACTTCTGTTACAGAAGAGTTAACTCGAGAGTATCCTGAGGCCTTTTCGGCTTGTGTGCGAACTCGTGCCCAGACAAGGAAGATGGGGACCGAGTTTACATTGGATGACACATTTATGTGTACAGACGATGACGTTAGCAGTGCAGGAAAATGTAAGAGTCAGGAAGCAGGAAATGAAAAGGTTAGTAGTTGTCTTCCCTCTTCATTACCTGTCAGTCGTGATAAGCTAGTTAAAGCCCAACAGAGTGATGTAACTTTAGCCAAGTGTTTTGATGCAGTGAACAGTTCTGAAGGGAATGTACTGAACCTTCTGGAGGATGGTGTGCTGATGAGGAAATGGAAGCCAAGAGTTGTTGATGACGAAGAATGTTCTATTGTTTGTCAAATAGTAGTTCCTACTGAGTATCGTTCGTATGTTCTTTCACTTGCTCATGGTTGTTATGTCAGGACACTTAGGCGTTGTAAAAACGTATAATCGTGTTTTGCATCATTTTTTGTTTTGGCCAAGGTTGAAAAAGGATGTTGCAGCTTATTGCCGAACGTGCGCTACTTGTCAAGTTATGGGGAAACCAAACCAGATTATTCCTGTGCCTTTGGCTCCAATCCCTGTGATTGGTGAAACTTTCGAACACATAATTGTGGATTGTGTTGGGCCATTGCCTAAAACAAAGACTGGCAATCAATTCTTACATACAGTAATGTGTGTAGCTACTCGTTATCCTGAAGTAGTTCTGTTACGAAAAATTACTTCAAAAGGCAGTTGTTAAGGCTTTAGTCAAGTTCTTTTCTACCTTTGGGTTGCCTAAGATAATACAAACTGACCAGGGCACTAATTTTATGTACAAGTTGTTCACACAAACTTTTCGTTCATTAAGTGTCCGACATAGTGTTTCTAGCCCATACCATCCTGAAAGTCAGGGTGTGCTAGAAAGATTTCATCAGACGTTAAAATCTATGCTGAAGAAATATTGTTGGGAGACAGGAAATGAGTGGGATGAAGGGGTACCGTTTGTTTCGTCAAGCTAAAGATGCTCTGTCGAAAGCTCAAATCCGTATGAAGCAAAAATTTGATAAAGCAGCTGTGTCACACTCATTTTCAGTGGATGATAACGTTCTTGTGTTGTTGCCAGTTCTAGGGTCCACGTTATCTGCCTGTTTTGCTGGTCCTTATGAAGTACTGGGGAAGAGAGGTAAGACAGATTACATCATCAAGACGCCTGATCGTTAGAGGCATAAACGTGTTTGTCACATCAATATGCTCAAAGCTTATCATTCTAAGGAGGAAGGGCTACCTCATTCTCCAGAAGGAAACACAGAGCCTGTTTCGTTGGCTGTTGTGACTGGCACGACAGTCTTGCTTCCTCCTAGTGATGTTGAATTTGAAGTGGATGAGGTGATGTTACAAGTCGATCCAGTACCCTTTACTCGATTGACTAATTCTGAAATCTTAACTGATCTTCCTAAATTGTTGTGTCATATGACAGAAGATCAAAGAGCGGAGTTAGTGACATTGATTTTGAATTTTCCCCAACTTTTTGGAGATGTGCCAAAACAAACTCATGTGCTGTATCATGATATCGAAGTTCATAATGCCACTCATATTAAACAACACCCATATCGTGTGAATACTGCTAAGAGAGATGCCATGAAGCAGGAGGTTGAATATATGTTTTGCAAAACCCAGTGTCAGTCCTTGGAATTCTCCTTGCATTTTAGTTCCTAAGGCTGATGGAACTGTTCGATTCTGTACCGACGTTCGGAAGGTGAACTCTTTCACTGTCCCAGATTGTTTTCCGTTGCCCAGGATAGATGACTGCATTGATAATGTGGACTCTGCTAAATTCGTTAGCAAGTTAGATATGCTCAAGGGTTATTGGCAAGTGCCATTGACTCCAAGGGTATCTGACATTTCTGCCTTTGTAACTCCCGATTCGTTCCTACAATATAATTTTATGGCTTTTGGACTCAGAAATGCACCTGCCACCTTTCAAAGGTTAGGAAATATGATGTTGGCAGGTGTATCAAACTGTAGTGCATACTTGGATGATCTGGTTATTTCCACTTCTACCTGGCCTGAACATTTGTCTGTGTTGACTACAGTGTTCCAATGACTTGCTGATGCCTCATTAACTTTGAATTTAGCTAAATGCGAATTTGGCAAAGCTAAGGTGAATTACTTGGGTAAACAAGTAGGGAAAGGCCAAGTTCGTCCTGTAGAAGCAAAAGTTTCTGCCATCAAAGAGTTCCCAGTGCCTAATACTCATCGTGAGTTGAAGAGATTTTTAGGAATGGCAGGATACTACAGAAGTTTTTGTAAGAACTTTTCTTCTGTTGCAAAACCCTTGATAGATCTGCTTAGTCCTTCAAGGCAATTTGTTTGGTCAGTTGAGAGTCAAAGTGCTTTTGAAGCTATTAAGCAGTTGCTTTGCAGTTCCCCAGTGTTGACCGCTCCTAATTTTTCTCCTCATTTTAAACTAGAGGTGGATGCCAGCGCAGTTGGAGCCGGTGCTGTGCTGTTGCAAGAGGATGAGGAAGGTATTGATCATCCGATTTGCTTCTTCTCTAAGAAGTTTAATAAGCATCAGTGTAATTATTCTACGATTGAGAAGGATGCTTTGGCTTTGTTACTAGCGTTGCAGCATTTTGGGGTGTATGTTGGGTGTACCTCATACCCAGTAGTTGTGTATACTGACCACAATCCTCTCACCTTCTTGTGTCGAATGTACAATCAGAATCAGAGTCTGATGCGATGGGCTTTAGTGGTTCAAAATTACAATATTGAAATCCGACACAAGAAGGGAGTAAATAACGTTGTCGCCGACGCTCTTTCTAGGGCATAACTGGATGAGGTTAAATATTGTTTTGGGTACAAACATTATTAAAATGTCTAATGTTTGATTTTTAAGGAGTGGGGTGTTACGAGCCAGGGGTTTTGTTTTGTTGTTCCCTCCTCCTTTCCTTTGTTATTTGCTCTCTGTTGTCCTTCAATATATAGTGCAATACAATTCCACTAAAGCTCTAATGTAATGTGCTGAAGCTCTAAACTGACTTATTTACAATTGAAAGCAATTAAAGAGAACAAAATAAAAAAAAATATATATATATATATATATATATATATATATTAAGAAAAATGTACTTCAAAAACCAGAATTAAAAACTTTTACTAAATCTATCTCAGTTAAAAACAAATTCGTCATCTATGCGTCATCTACACAATGACCAATTTATTTTTCCTAATCTGTCAATAAATAAATACTATTTTATGTCATTTTATCAAGTGTCTTTTTTTTATTTTTGTAGAGCATTTTGGTCAACTGTTGTGTTTAACTGCAATTTATAAATAAAGAAAGCATCAGCACCATGTAATCGCATCAGTATCGTGACTCAGTTAAAGCTGCTGAGATATCAACAAGCAACATGTACAGAAGCGTCTCATTTCTCACATCCCACGCGGCTCGGCCTCCAATCCAAACCCCTTTCCTCCATCTGGAGAGCAGCCACTCCGCACTGAGCGCTTGCCCACTTACAGCAGCACTCGTACTACAGAGCAGCTAAAAGAGCCAGATCATAGTATCCTTAAGTACTTGAGCAAATTAGACTTTGTTTGGACTACTGTACAACAAATGTTACTGCATTAAAGTCATGTCATAAGGACCGTACCTTTATCGAATCCACCATAATGTCCTTAAAACCAGAGGGAAAGTATAGAATTTATTTAAGCATTGACAAAGTCGGTTTCCAGACGTTTATAGAGACATTCAAAAAGATATATGCACTGGTAAAACATCACCTATAATACGAATAAATACAATTAAAATTAAGCTTGCAAAATTAATTTAGTGAGGATCCATGTTGTGTCTGAACTCATAGAGTGCCATCGGCGGAGAAACAAGCGTTTCCTTGTTAATTAAGCACAAAATAACATCTTAAGAAATTATTGATACGATCCACCTTCAAGCTGAAAGTATTTCAAGCTTCTGGAACTCATTACTAAAGTACTGAACGTTATGTTAATACTCTTAAAAATAAAGGTATTTTATAAAAAATAAAATAAGTATAGGTTAAAAATAAGAATAAATAGGTTAAAAATAATCTATTCTACAAAAGATTTTTTTAAGAACTGCTCACTGGAGGATTCTTTGAGGAATCAAAAAGGTTTTCTTCAACGGGAAATGGCATTGCTATGAAAATATTCATTTGGAACCTTTATTTTTAAAGAGTAAAGTGTAAAGTGTACTATATACTTTACATTAATAATATAATAGAGTGCCTCTTTTTTTCAGTGGTGTTGGTTTTGGAAGGTTTTTTTCTTTTTCTTTCATTTTTCCTGTAGGGATTTTTAAAAAGCCTTTGTAAAAGCACTACAAGCCATGAACCAAACCAACCAGCTACGAGGAGAATCACATTACAAACATTGATTTGAAGCAAAAACAATGAAAAAAAAAAAAAAGGTATGAGACTGTTAACGGCTTTAATGAGGGAAAGAACTACAATCAAATTAAAAACTATGAGAAAATATTAAAAATATATAAATTTAAAGTTGACAATTGTATATAGAAACAATAAATTGTACGTTTTTTTTTTTTTTTAAATATGCACATATATGTTCAAATATTTAAGTGTATTTAAATGACCTCATTTGTGGTGCCTCATGAGAGTGGGCGGAGCTGAGCACTCTCTGATTGGTGGAATTTTCTGTACAGCATCATGGTATTGTAATTTTTCACCAGGGAATTTGCTGTTAAACACAATTATTGTAAACATAAGTTGAAATAAAGCAAACTAATGGCTTCAACAACAGCATATAGCATCGATTAACAGCCTCACAGCTCAGAGCAGGTCTGTCTTTAAAAGTTTATGAGTTGTCGTTAAAAATCAATTCCCCTATGGACTGAATGGGATTTTTAATTCTGGAAACCAACTGTTGAACTCTATATAATTACTTGTGTTCAACAGTTATTAGAAATGTGACAGAAAAAATTTGCTAGTGTGAGACAAAGATTTTAGTTGCAATTAGGCATTCAATGCGCATAGAGTCCATTATACATGAAAACAGACCCGGGCCCCAGCGGCCTGCAGTCGCTGTGGCTCGCTCTCACTGCCGTCTCTCATTGTGTGTGTCTCTGGAGGATCGGCGGCGGTGGCAGCGCTCGCGTTCCTGCACTCAAAGTTAACCCTGCAGCGCTTTTGTGCTAATTACTCCTGTCAGAGCCGTAAACACTCGATGCTGCGACCTAAACGGCATCTCCTCCAGTGAAGCGGATGCATGCCAACACCGACGAGAGAAAGTCTGCAGCTTTCACACTGCGCTGGGGTTAAACGTTTTTACAGCAAAAACAGTCATTGTTGCATCTCTTCTCATGTTTTGATAAATCGCACCAAATGCACCAAAACTACATAATTCCTATTATAATCACTATATCAATATATATATATATATATATATATAATTTTTCAGTGGCAAGTACAAAATGATGTGAAACTGAAGACTGATGTAATGGCTTTGTCATAAACTTGGTCATCACATTTACATTTACATTTAGTCATTTTGCAGACGCTTTTATTCAAAGCGACTTACAATTGGGGACAGTTGTAATTTCATCAAAGAAATTACATTTTAAAATAAATGTATATAGGCCTAGAAAATAGTTATTTTAAATTAAAATAATATTTTATATATATTTTGATCAAATAAATGCAACCTTGGTTAACAGAAGAAACTTAAGAATTTACTTAAATGTATAACAAATAATATCGATTAATGAATATATTATTATTATTATTATTATTAACGTTATATGTTTAAATACATTCGGAATATTATATTAATAAACTAACATTATCTGCTAGTATAAAAACTGAAATATTATATGATGTAGGATCCATAATAATTAAAGAAGTATATAGCTGATTTCATCCATCATTCTGTGATTTCAGTGTTTTTACTGTTCTCCAAAATTTTGTCTACCATTGCAGAAAGCACACTTTCTAACCAAAGAAAGTCCTCTTGAGACTTTCTGAACATGATTCAAAAGCTTCCCCCAATTTGCACCCTTGGGCTTTCAAGGAGAAACTGACTGGCTTGGCTGTCATCATGCTACATC